>NC_056741.1:730666437-730832965 GCF_019279795.1 Protopterus annectens | reverse complement strand
ATATAGATGTATATATGTGTGTATGTGTTTATATAAATACATCTCTCTCTCTCTCTCTAGATAGAGATAAGTGCATTGCTTTTCACGTGCTTCTGTGCAGGTATATTACATCCGAATGTTGTATTGCATTGTGTTTTTCAGGTGTGATTTCAAGTGTAAAGCAACACAGCCACCACCAAAGATGCCATCTTTTGAGGAGAAAGCAAGCAGCATTTACCTGTTTGGTGAGGAAACTGACTGATGGTTGTAGCAGTGGTTCAGACAATGGTATGCACCTTGATGTACCACATAATGCCAACCAGAGTGAGGATGATAATTATGACTCAGAGGAAGACATTCCACTCGCACGTCTGCGTGAAAAGGCCATTGCCTGTGATAAGGATGATGCCCCTGTGCCCGCCATTCCTGAAAGACCACTACGAGTTGCCAAAGCAGACATGACCAGTAATTATGACACTGACCATGACAGTGAGGATGAGGTGCCACTTGCACACCTAAGGAAGTGCCCACACACAAGTTGGCCACAATGGCCACCAAGTACATTCAGAGTATGACGCAGACGATGACTTGCCTTTATCTGTGTTCACGAAAGCACCTGGTCTAACACAACTATGCAGTCCTCCACAGTGCACGGCACTGCAAGTGCTGAGAAGGATGTGGATGTGCCTTCGACTGCGCATGATGTGGGAAGTCTGCGCATGATGTGGGTAGTCCAGAGTACAGCGATTGTGATGGAGAAAATCCTCTGGATACAAGTCCAAGTAGCTCCTTGTCAGAAAATGATATGGGTGTGCCTCAGCAGGGAGCATGCGTCAGCAGTTCACTACCAACTGCAAGCAGTACAGTTGCTACTGGCATTGAGAGCGCACCATCTATCAACCCTTCAGCCCTTCCCATTCCCAACTGTTCCTTGCGACCCAGTCAGATACGCCGAGCATGCCCACCACGCAAGATCACATGGGAAAAACACCTCCAAACTTTACACATTGAGGAATTTGTGGGGCCAGTAGGACCAATAAATCACTTGGGCTCAGATAGCACAGAGATGGACTTCCTGAATTTGATGTTCCCAGAGGAGCTATCCAGCCGTATTGCTAATGAAACAAATCGCTATGCTGCACAGAGGCAGGCCGCAGCAGGCAAGGTTGATACGCGGTGGAGTCCTGTTTGCCCAGGAGACATACGCACATTTCTAGGTGTCAGAATATACATGTCTATTGTACATGTTCCTGAATTGAGGCAGTACTGGGAAACGCACCATGTATACGGTCGCTTTCCAATAGAGTACATGACCAGAGATGGGTTTGAAAAAATTCAGCAGTACTTCCACTGCAACGATAACAGCCTGAGCCTACCACAGGGTTCTATGGGTCATGACAAGCTAAATCACGTACGGCCAATACTGGATGCAGTACTTCATGCATGCAGGACACGTTACTATGTGCATTGTAAGGTGGCTGTAGACGAAGCCATGGTTGGCTTCTGTGGACGATTGACATTTAGACCATTTATGCCTGGTAAGCTTGAGAGGTATGGCATTAAGGTGTGGGTTGTTGGCAGACTCTACCAATAGGTATGTATGTGCATTCCAGGTATACACTGGAAAAATGGAGCAGAATAGAGAGGTTGGGCTGGTACACAAAATTGTAGTCGACTTAACTATGGGACTGATTGGCAAGAAGCATCACATTTACTTTGATAACTTCTTTACCTCTGTTCCACTAGCACAGCAACTGCTGAATGATTATCTATACTGTTGTGGAACCATGCCCACCAATAGGTCAGGATGGCCTCTAACATTCAACAGACAGGCCATTGGAAAAGCAGCTCAAGGCTACTACAAGCAATTGCAGAGTGGACCACTGCTAGCTACTGAATGGAAGGATAGCACACCAGTACTCCTCCTGTCAACTAACTGTAACCCAACCTTGCCAGTCTCCAGCACATACAGGAGAAAGCGTGATGGAAGAAAGGCATCAGTGCCATGTCCACCAGTTGTAAACACGTACAACAGTTACATGAATGGGGTGGACCAAGCAGATCAGCTCAGGACACAGTATCCCAGTGCCAGAAAGGCCCGCAAATGGTGGCTGTACTTGTTCTGGTTCTTATGGGATGTGGCCATTGTCAATGCTTTCATTATATTCCATGAAAGTATATCAGCAACCGTCACGCTCTGGACGTGCTATTCCAGCAACAGTTACAGCTCCGAAGGAACCTAGGCTTGCATCTACTTGCCAGTTACACAGAGGAAAAGATGCACGGAGATTACAGTCCCAGAGGCTGTGAGCCGATTTGAGCATGGCTCACTTTCCGGTAAAATGGCATAAAATCAAGATGCAAAAACTGTGCCAGCAAGGGTAAACGTGCTGAGCAATCATGGGGGTGCCCGACTTGCAAGGTCAACCTGTGTGTCAAATGCTTTGGAGAGTACCATGGCCATAAATTTCTCCCATAGTGCTATTGGCCTTGGGTGTGCCACTGTGATGTAATGGTTACCTCTGGCAAAGGACACATGCAAAAAGACACAGCCTGGGTCAGTGTTGGTCTTTTGACATGTTGCCTTGATGTAGCTCTCCACTCAAGTCTCCCTTCCCAGCTCTCCACTCAAGTCTCCCTCCCTTCAGGTGTAGTCAATGTATGTAGGTCAGGGCAACAGGGTTTACATTAGCTCCTCCCTTCTACTAATGGCCATTGCAGAAAGGACACATGTAAATAGAAAAGGCAGAGGTAAAGCAGGGTGCCTCACCTGTTTTTTGTGTACATGTGCCCTTTCTGTGCCCCATGTCAGTTAGCAGCCAAGCCCTTCAGCACCAATGCCAGGAAGGTCCCTCCAGTTTTTTCTGCCAACTGCTCTTAGGTTGGTGGGTGCATCGAGGGGGGCATACCCAGCCAGCATGGATCTTGTGAACCACCGGGATCGCAGTTGGGAACTTGGAGGCTCTTCAGCTCAGTCCCAGTGTGCTGCTCTCCGAGGTAAGCATGGGCTTGGGTGTGCCATTGTGATGTAATGGTTCCCTCCGGGAAAGGACACATGCAAAGACACAGCCTGGGTCAGTCTTGGTCTTTTGACATGTTGCCTTTATGTAGCTCTCCACTCAGTCTTCCTCCCTTCAGGTCTAGTCAGTGTATGTAGGTGAGGGTAGTAAATGTATGAAGGTCAGGACAGCAATTAGTGAGTTACTTCAGTCCCTCATCCCTTAGGTCCATTGCTGAATGGGCACATGTAAAGAGAAAAGGCAGAGGTAAGGCAGACTGCCGACACTGAATGAGACCATAGTGGTATCAGCAGTCCGAGTGAGCAGCCAGCACAGCTATGGGACACTACAGATAACCAACATCTGGAGCCCCATGCCTGTCCTTGGCATATTAGTAGAGCTGCGGTCCTTACCCTGCTTTTTCTCTTTACATGTGCCCTTTCTGTGCACCCTTGTCAATGTCCATCCATGCTTTATTTTAGACAAGGTAAGACTGTCTTCGGTATCACCGCGGAAGATGTTCACCTGTTCAGAACGGATGGCATTCACCTGAGGGCACTGCATTGTTCTTGACCAACCTCCACAATGGAGAGAGGAGAGCCATGCAAGATTGCTAACATACAGCTTGTGAGAAGAATGGAAAACACCCATGACCTAGTCGGACCAATATAGTAAGTAAAACACTATTATGAAATGTGTGGTGTAAAATTAATTTCTCTGAGCTTGGCAAACTACTCTTATGGAAATAGATTTTTTTTCATCTTTTGGTAAATAACTTTGCAAGGGAGCATCTGAATGTGCAGAGTAATCTCATTTTGAAGAAAGTATTGCTGGTTCCAACATGGTAAAATAAATGCCTGTATGTTTGACACGTGCAGATATCAGTTTGTTTCGGACTTAGGTTATGAAAATTATGATTTTTTTTTCATATTTTTATTTATTTTATTTATTTTCCATTTGTTAAATGGGCTAGTCCAACGGGTCTACTTCTAATGACCGAAACGCCGATTCGCAGACAGTGAAATAACCGACGCCAGAAAACCGACAACACACAAACCCGACAACGCGAAACACCGAACACCATAACACCGACACACTACACGTAAACACAGTACACTACAACACATATCCACTAGCCCTAACCCAAACCCTAACCCTAAGGTCCGACACTCAAGACACTCTCCCTACCTGCACCCTAACCCTAACTCACTTACACACCCAACCCCAAGCTCCGACACTACCGACACTCTCCCTACCTGCACCCTAACCCTAACTCACTTACACACCCCAAACCCCAAGCTCCGACACTACCAAGACACTCTCCCTACCTGCACCCTAACCCTAACTCACTTACACACCCCGAACCCCAAACTCCGACACTACCGCACACTCACCTATCACACACCCAAACCCTACATCCCTGAGTATTGCACACTTACCTGTCCGCTCCCTACTCCTAAATCCCTCACTATCGCATACTTACCAGGTCGCGCTTACACATTCCCCTTGTCGGTCTTCCGTCTGTCGGGATTCGAGCGTGTCGGTCAACTGCGTTGTCGGTCGTTTCGTGTCGGTTATTTCCCTGTCGGCGAATCGGCGTTTCGGTCATTAGAAGGAGACCCAGTCCAACTGGATACATGTCCATTTTCAGTGGAGGCCCGGGGAGAAAAGCTCCGCTATCTACTACTTGACAAATATATAATACAAGAATGCACAATAATAAACAAGGAATTTAAACCACAGTTAAGGATGTTCAGGCAATGGTGATCAGACAGACACAGAAGGTAAGCAAGATCAAGTAAGTTAGTATGTAACAGAATTAATTACATTATATATAAGTTTAACAATAAAAATTGGAGTAAAGTCTATTTTTAGAAGGGAGAGACAGATACCCTACAGAAATGGAACGTGTAAAAGTAATACAGTTCGGAGAAAGAGGAGAGGGGGCAAGAGAAGGGATGGAGTAAAAAAGGTCAGCTAGGGTTATTGCAAGAGCATAGCCAGTGGTTGATTAGGAAGTGTTTAAGTTTGGTTTTAAATACTGGAATTGAAGTTAGGGCTGTGAGGTCTGGAAGAAGTTTATTCTATATTTTGCCAACTGAGTTGGAAAATGTGGAGTCACCTGCTGCGTTCTTTGATAGAGAAGTTTGAATTAATATTTTATTAGAAGAGCGTAGGTTTTTCAGGTTGTTCTAGGGTTTTAAGAGGGTGGAGAGCATTGGTGTATTCTCAGGGTGATGAAGGGCTTTGTGGGCTATAGTAAGTTGATAGTATTGAATTAGGTGGGGTAACACCAGCCACCCTAGTTTTAGGAGATTCAGGCAATGATGTGTTCTATATGGAGAGGCAGTAGCAAATCTGGCAATATTGTTGTATGATGTAAGATTATTGAGATTATGTTTTGAAAGATTAGTGTATATGGGGGAA
The DNA here is from genome assembly GCF_019279795.1 of Protopterus annectens. Lineage (NCBI taxonomy): Eukaryota > Metazoa > Chordata > Ceratodontiformes > Protopteridae > Protopterus > Protopterus annectens. The sequence goes on along the minus strand of NC_056741.1, from coordinate 730,827,560 downwards.
GCGTATAATAGGGTAGAGATTAGGTGGGTTCTAGCTATGGTAGTTCTAGCTTCAGGAGTTAAGATTTGATTCTGTAGAGAGAACCTAGCTTTGTTAGTTGTTTTTATGATAGAGTTGATATGAAAGTCAAATTTTAGTAGGTTGTCAATAGTAATACCCAAGAGTTTGGTTGTTTGGTCTGGAGTGATTAGGGTGCCATTGTTAGAAGTGAGTGTGAAGTTAATAGAGGGAGACAGGTGTGTGGGTGCAAAGAGGAGAAGTTTGGTTTTCTTAGGGTTGAGGAGACCATGATTAGAGAACCATTTCTCTATAGTGGTGAAGGTTTTTTGGGTAAGGGAGTGAAGGTCAGCCTGGTTTGTGGCAGAGCAAATAATGGTGGGGTCATCAGCATATTGAATACAAGTAGAGGGGTGGCAAGGTGCAGGTCGTTAATAAAAATGGAAAATAGAAGAGGACCTAAGATGGAGCCCTGAGGGACCCGTGGTAGGGAGAAGTTCAGAAAGATGGGTGTCCCATAAAACAGCTAGTTTCCGGTTATGAAGATAGGATGTGAACCAGTTTAAGGTAACATTGTCGAGAGAGAGATATTTTAAACGATGTAAGAGGAGTTGGTGATTGACCATGTCAATGGTCATTTTGCTAAATAACTTTGCAAAGGAGCATCTGAATGTACTAAATACGTCATTTTGAAAAGATTTATAGTTCTAACATGGTAAAAGAATTGGGCCTGTATGTTGTACAGATGTGCAGACAATGTTTGTTTCGGACTTAGGTTATGGAAATGATTTTTTTTTCATATTTTGGCAAATAACTTTGCAATGGAGCATCTGAATGTGTTAACACCTCATTTTGAAGACGGTACTGATGGTTCTAACATGGTAAAAGAATGGTGCCTGTATGTTGTACTCATAGGCAGATATCAAAGTTGGTTTGGAATTAGGTTATGGAAATGTTTTTCATATTTTGGTAAATAACCTTGCAAGGGATCATGTCAGTGTGCCAAGTAATACCTCATTTTGAAGACAGTGTTACTCCTTACAACATGACAAAAGAACTATGTCTGTGCACTCTACACATTTACAGATATCACAGTTTTAGTCTTGTACGATTATGAAAATTATACATTTACAATACTTTTCATTATTATGCCCATATCTTTGCAAGGGAGCATGGTGATCACACAAATGATGCATCATTTTGAAGCCGACATTCAGATGCACAACTTCTACACTGATATGTAGGCTCTGTCTGTTACAGATGAGATATTACGCTTTGTTCATCAATTATGAAAAATAAATTGATCATATTTCTGTGAATATCTCAAGAAAGGATCACACAGTAATGGTTAAGGTATCATTTTAAAGCAGACATTCATATTAACAAATTACATTCAAATTGTATGGGTCTGCATGGTACATTGACCAAGATATTGTGCTTTGCTTTTCCAAAAAGGTAAAAAATATGCACAATATCAGCAATCCTTGCCAAATATTTAATAATGACTTTGATATACACTATCAACATTTACACTGTTGGAAAGGTCAGTGTCTGCAGAACTTCCGCGTTTACATTTTTAGTCTAGCTCTTATAGTTAGAGTTATGAACATTTGTTTTCTGTATGGTTTTACAAATGGATTTTCTGAAAATGAGTTCAGGTTGCACTGTTGTTCCTATGGTGGAATTAAGCGGGCAGCTTTTCCTGAGCTGCTCTGGAGTGAATGAGTTAAGCATATGAAACTGATAATTAAAAGTCCTTACAGCCAAGGTAGCAGAAGTGTACACTTTTCCCCCCATCTGTCTAGAGCCCTAGAATCCCTATCAGAGGTGACGGGGTTTTTTTTGTAGTGGAAGCTTTAACCCCGTTGGGACCTTGAGATATAGTTTTTGTAGTGGAAGCTTTAACCCCGTTGGGACCTTGAGATAGTTTCTGGGTCAGCAGCGGGGTTCTTATATAGGAATTTGAGAGAATCCGGAACCCTGTAGTATCTGTCTGGCTTAGCAGGTGCAGGGGTAGAGTGTCAGGGGACAGGCCGGACTCTGAAAATACATATACAATGTCTAAAACAGGTGGAATAGCAAGGGGTCTATGCTGAGGAAGTAGCAGAAAGTCTGAGCCTTTTCTTAGATTCAGAATAATTTGGCTCTCCCAGTGGAAATGCTCCCTCATGGTATGCAGCGTTTCCCAAAAGAATAATACTCATGAGGAGAGGCTGAAGGAATGGATTCTTCAGCATCAGAATCCTCATACGGAAGCATGGAGTAATCCTGTTCAGAAGAGGAATCAGAGGAAATAGAAACCTGATCAGAAGAATCATACTCTGTCTCTTGCCTAGGCCTCTTATCAGGAGGGGGATGGGAGCCCCGGATCAAAGTAATTAGGTCTTTGGCCATTTTGAGCATCTGTTTTTTAGGCATGGAAGTCTGAATAGGAGAATGCTGTACTTTTGTCTTTAGAACTGCTTTAGTCTTTGAAGCTGAAGATGGCTTAATATATTAGTTGCGTAGGTCTGAAGACACCCTCGGAAGCAGATGCCTGCTCAGCGGCTCCGGACCCATCTGAGAGAATGATTTCAGTGTGTCCAATACCTTGGGTATCCAGAGGCCCAGTCTGCTTCATGTGGGAGTCAGAAGTAGCCTGTGGCTCTGAGGTAGCGGGCGCCAGGGACTGCGAAAGCGCCCGAGAACCAGCGACTGGCCTAGCAGAGGCCTCACCGTTGGTTTTGGACCTCAGATGCCTATCCTTTTCCTTGTCCTTGCGTTTTTTTGTAAACTCCGGTGGTTGGCTGGTGCGACGGCATTATATAATTAAATCTTCGACCAAAGTAACTAAATGCAAAATCAAACCTATGCTTAACAGCGCGTTGGTTAAATCTAGCACAAAACTGACAGCTAGCAACGTTGTGATCAGGGCCTAGGCAAGGAATACAGTAAGAATGAAAATCCTTGAGGCATTTACTTCCCACAAGAAATACAATTGTTAACTTTTTCTGACACCGGTCTGGAGCAAGAAAAAAGTTTCCCCAACGGGGTACTTAGCTTTAATGAGGACTTCGAAAATCTCAGGAGTAAGCCGACCGGCACTTGCGAACTGCTTTTGCTTCGGGCACCGCCTGGCAAGAAATACTGAAGAAAATGGCATCGGCTGCATCTTTTATACCCCTGGCACACTGATGTCAGGGAAGAGGTGACAGCATCTGACACTGGACCTAGACTTTGGAATTCTGGCAGACTGAGGGTAGCCTGCCAGCAGGATAACCCAAGAGTAAAGGCTGCAACAGTGAAACACTATGATCAGTGAAATCACTACAACCATTTTACACTGCTTAGTCAGCGCTTTTGCTGTTTATAGTGCATAAAATAAGTGTTTGCCTGCGTGAGTGAATGTATGCACAAAAGCAGTAGAGACTGTGTAGCCCTGTTCAACTCTCTCCTTAACAATCCTGACCATCTAAAAAACTCCAGCTATACTCTGTGGCATATTGTCTACTCAGAGGCGATCTCTGCTTAACATACAACATGCTCCACTTAAAGATATCCCAATCCCTCAGAGCCACACGCTCCAGGGATCTAAACCTTATCACAATGAACAAAACATGCTGGAGGGATAGGTTCCTGACCCAGAGACTCCCCATACTCGAATGGGCTGCCCATACATGACAAGCAGAGCGCCTCATTGGCCCTCTTCAAAAGGAACCTGGATGACTGGATGGGAGATAGGAAATTCACCCCGGGTATCATGTCAGTCGCCCTGCTAGACAGGGGCCCAGAGAAGTACATATTGTGGGAAGAAATCTCCAGGGAATTGGGAATTATGGCTAGGCTTGCATAGGCCCTAGGTCCGATAGCCTAGTACCAATCTATGAGAGTGTTAAGAGCGACAGCGATTCCTGGCGGCAGCAGCAGCATCAATTAAGATGTTTACGTACTCTGACTACACCTCAACCTCTCCATACAAAAATTCTGGACAGAGCTACAAACGGGGGACAAAAGACCAAAAATAAGGACAGATTTTAGATACTGCTCTTAAGTTACTAGACAGGGTTTCCATTAGCATGTACTATCGGAACGATATGACGTCAAAATCAAATGCCTCTCTATCTAATGACTTTAATCTCCAGCTATTTGCCAGAAAACTACACATTTTCAGGATGCACATACATACAAACATACAGCCAAACCATCTGGACAGTTGAAAAGTATGCTGTCTACTTAGCTCAAGATATCTGGATAAACCTAAAATAAACAGGGAAACAAAGGCTCAAAATAGGAACACATTTTACTTTATTAGGATTTGTGTTTGTATACATTTTAGGAAAAAAGGGTGTGCATGAGAGTCAGAGCTACAGTAAAGAGGTTTGCATACTTCTGGACCTTTCAGCTGAAAAAAATCTGGATAAGCCCTAAAATAAAGACAGAACCAAAGGTGCAAAAAAAAATGTAATTACTGCTCTTATAAAAATACACACTTGCTTAAATAAAAAGGCTTAAATGTATGCCATTATTTAGTAACTTCAATCTCCAATGACCGTCAACAAACCAAATGTCTTAGGAGTAAGGAACCAAAAAACAGATGGAAAAAAAAAATTCCAGGCATTTGGATTCAAAATACTTCCCTCCAACACCATTAACATACTACAGCAGGTGTGAAACATCAGGCGGAGGCACTATTTTACATCAAAAGTACATTTTTTTTTTATACATTTTAAAGTAAAACACAAGAATTTTACAGACAGGCTACTCTAACAGCAATAGTACCCTCCAGGGTGTGCGCTAATATGTAATTAACACTGTTTCAGGGGTGTATAGGCCCTCCATCTGCAATATCGGGCCTCAACACCCCTGGATGTGCATTAATTACATATTAACACACCCTGTTGGTGATTATTGCTTGCTTGTTACGAGTGCATGATGGCTGGTCCGTGAAAAATTGTCTTACATGAAACCGGTTTGAGGTGCTTGCTCTGGCCTAGAATAAGTTGAGGGTTAACCCTGTCTCTTGAACCAACATCCACATTTTTCTGGCACGGGTGCACAGGGGTTAAAGTTCCCACTTTGGTGGTATAGTGGTAAGCATAGCTGCCTTCCAAGCAGTTTACCAGGGTTTGATTCCCGGCCAATGGAAGAAGTCTGTACATTTAATTATGGCTAGGCTTGTATAGGCCCCTAGGGCCAACAACCTAGTACCAACCTATGAACTTGTTAATGTACCACATAATTGTGGTGTTTCGTACAGATCTGCAGTGTCTCTGGGCTTCAGTTTTGTTGAAGGTCTTATGCCCAGGTAGACTGCTAGTAACTCCTTTTAATTTATACTCTACTTCCTTTGTTGTTGAGACCAAATGCCCTGTACCTTCAGGGACCTAAGTGGGCCCGCCAAGCTATGTCTGAGCCATCTGTAGTAATGGTCTTGTCTGGTTCTGGCATAGTGAAATTTGTTCCTGGATTCTCTTGTATGGTGTTCTTCCACAATAGCAGCTCCGTTTTTTGGCAAGGAAAGAGCTTACAGGGAATGGGAGTTCTGCTCCCAAACTTTTTTTTTTTTTTTTTTTTTTTTTTTTTTAAGAAACCATGGAAGTCTCCTTGTGCAACTTTGCAAATGGAATGATACATGCCATGCACCCCAGTATCCACAGGGATCCTAGTGCATTGATGAGCTGCTTTGGAATCAGAATGGTCAGGTGGCCTGTCAAGAAAATCTTGGGGGAGGAAGGCTTTCTCCTGACCAAAGTCTGACTGCTCCAGGAAAAGGATCCTTGCTTTAGGGAGACTTGAGATTTAAGGTGAGACCTACCTTCTGAAAACAGGTCAGAGTAATCTCCAAGGAGCCCAGGATTTCAAGTCGATCTTCCCTGAATGACAGGCATCCAAGTAGGAGTAAATATTAACTCTTAGAGTTACGTAATGTGGTACAAAGAGTTGGGCATTTTGTGAAAGCTCAGAGTACAGGCGAAAAGCCCAAATTGTGAAGCACAGAACTGGAAATGGCAGCCTGTTACAAACAGTACGCACTCAGACCGTCTGCTATGGGGACATGGAAACAAGCATCCTTTAGGTCAATGATCATTCAAACATCTTGGAAGATCATGAGCAGTAACTTATGCAACAAAGCATTTTGAATTTTGGGACATTGAGGTACTTGTTTAATTTTAAGGGGTCTAAGATGGGTTTCTAACAGCCCTCTGAACTAAACAGAGTAGAAGCCTTTTCCTTCTTGTTCTGGAGACATAGGCTGAACGCATCTTTGTTGAGGTAACTCCAAGGATAGGTGGCAAGAGACCGTCTTGGTGCAGCTGGAATGCCCAAGAACAGGGGGGGGTGTCTCTGAATTGAACACAGCACCCTTTCTCTAGGATGCTGAAACTCCACTGGTGCCAGATGATGGATTTCCCCTGGTTTAGGAAGTAGAAGCGTCTTCCTGCTACAGGTTTGGAAGGAATGGAAAGGGATAAGGGAAGCTGGCGTAGAATTTTGTTATAGCTGCTCTGTGTTTGGTGGGTTCCTTGGAGCCCACTGCTCTTTATAAGTGTTCTGTTTGCCATCCCTTAGATTGCTTTGGCCTTATCACAGGGAAGCCTCCCCTCTGTCTTGTCTAGGTGGGAAAGGCCAAAGTTTTAAAGGGCAATTCCTACGGTACATTTGGGTCAGACAGTTAAAATTCCTACAGTTTTAATTTGCTTTCCTTTTTGTCCAGTCTGCATAAACTAGTTCAGCTGGGGGACCAAAAAGGAGTTCCTTGTCCAGTGGTGGCATACAAGTTCAGCCTTTACCCGATTAGACAAGGCCTGGATCCCAAGCCATGCATGCCTGTGGATAACAGAAATGTGACAGCTGCTCAAGTACCCAAGGCATCCTAGCCAAATTCTGGCAAGTGACTTGAGACTTGTAAAGCTTCTCTGGCTATTTCCTTGGATACATTTCTATCCACAACAGAGTAATTTGGCTAGCATCCTGTCTTGGAGATTCAAGGTACTTCTGTATATGGAACAGGCAAATCAGAGCTCTTATTGCCAGGGTGGTAAAGGCATAGATTTTCTTCCAAAATCAGTCTAGTAATCTGCTTCTCCTGTCATTAGGTAGGGGATGTTTGACCTGGCTTTGTGGATTCAGTGGAAACAGAACGATCAGCCTTCAGATTTTATATAGGAGGTGCTTGTAATATTCCAAGCACACTATAAAACCTGTCTGGTTTCCCTGGAGTGGGGGGTAAAGAGTCAGGGTGTAGAGCTAGGTATTCAAAAGCCTCATTCAATATGTGCACTGAAAGAACAGACAGTGGTCTGGGTGAAGGTAAACTTGAGAGTTCTCTGCAGTAGATCTTAGCCTGTGAGAACAGCTTACTGTAGGGTATTCCCAAAAGGGAAGGTCCTCGAGGGGTAAGGGGGAGACCGAAGTGCAGGTCAGTCTGGGTAAATCTGAGGTGGCAAGTGGCCAGATTATGACGATTACTCATCATCTGAAAGTACAGTTGTGTACACTTACTATAAATGTAGATGTTAGAGTGTATTCACTGTTGCAGTCATTACATTTGGGTAATCTGCTGGCAGATTGCCCTCATTCGGCCTGATTAGCAAAGTCTTGGGTCTTGGTTGCTGACCCTTCTTCCATGACGTCAGGGGTATAAAACATGCAGCAGACGCCGAAAAATAGTGAGAAAAACGGGGCTGGAGGGTGGGTAACCAGGACTGCAACAGTGAATACATTAACATCTACATTTATGGTAAGTGTACACAACTGTACTATGTTCATGTTTCACTGTTGCAGTCATTACATTTGGGTAGAATTCTAAAGCTATGGTTGGGAGGATGGATTTATACAGCATTAGGAGCAGCTGTAAAGACTTGCAGGACAGCAGTGGCAAAGCCAGCTTTGGATTTAGAGAAGAGGTAAATGGTGATGTTTGAACGCATGAACTGAGCTCCAGGTAGCAGCTTCTAGAATGTCTCTGGTAGGAAAACCTCTGAGAAAGGCTGTAGAAGTAGATGCAGCTCTGGTGAAATAACATCTGTTCCCCTGGGGATAGTTTTACCATGGTGCATATAGCAGAAACGAATACAATGGAATATCCATTTGTAAATGGTCTGCTTTGAAATAGCCTTTCCCTCTACCCCTGCAGCAAATGCCACCAGTAGTTCAGATTTTCTTTGAGATTTTGTCCTGTTTAAGTAAAATCCAAGTTGTCTGTGTACATCCAGTGAATGCTGCTCCCCCTTGTTCTGTGGATTGGGAAAGAAAGTTGGTAAATGAATGGTCTGATTAAGAGCCACACTGGATACCACCTTAGGCATGAAGGATGAAGTGGTCCTGAGAGACACCCTGTCCGCATGAAAAATAATGAAAGGCTCCACTGCCACAAGAGCCTGTAATTCGGAAACCCTAGCTGAAGTGATTGCTAAAAAGAAAGCTGTTTTACAGGAGAGAAATTTTAAATCTGCAGTAGCAGCTGGCTCAAAAGGAGGGAGAGTGAGCTTTTCCAATACAAAATTGAGGTCCCAGGCAGGAGTTGGGGCTCTCCTGGGTGGACTTGGCCCCTCTGAGATACTGCTTTAGCAGAGGATGAGAGAAGAGGGGGAGGTTCTGTGCTGTAATGAGCTGAAATGGCCATTTGTCAGCATATGATTTTCTAGTACTAGGCCTTCTTGCCTCCAAATTGACATCCATCACAGGTTTGCTGAGGGATGCTGAGGGTGAATTTAGGTGATTAGCCACACTGCAAGATTCAAAGTTTGGAGCAGAGTGTGCAGAATTTGGCTGTTCTGCTGAGACAGTAAGGTGTTGGAGGCAGGTGCCACGGTGGAGTGTGTCACATTGCGCAGGAGTGGGTACCAGTGTTGGCGAGGCCAGTCTGGAGCAATCAAAATAATTTTTGGTTTGTCCTGTTGGACTTTTAGTACTTTTAGAACTTTGGAGAGCAGAGGGGGAAAAGCATAGACTGATAGCGCATTCACTTTCCAGCCTTTTTTGTGATTAGTTCTTGTGCAGAATTTGTCCAACTGGTAGTTCTGCGGTGAGGCAAAAAGATCTATGTCTTGACTCCCCCATTTGCGCGTCAACATGCTGAAAATCCATGGTTCCAGTTTCCATTCGTGTGGGTCCAATGAGATTTCTGCTTAGTTCGTCTGGCAGAGTACTCAGCTTTCCTGTCAGGAATCGAGCTTGTAGTTGTATTTGATAGGTCAAGGCCTTGTTCCACAATGCCATGGCTAGTCTGCAAAGGGGGTAAGTGTGTGCACCCCCCTGCTTGCTTATGTACCACATAACTGTGGTGTTGTCTATTAATTGTCCTGGATGAAGGTAGCCCTTGAAGGCTGTCAGTGCATTCTGTACAGCTAGCATCTCTGACTGATATGAAGGTGCATTTGATTTGGCCTTCATTTGCCCTGAATGCACTTCCCTACCAGATGAGTCCCCCAAGCACAGTCTGATGAGTCTGTAGTTTGGGCGGCAGGGGGTGGAGTGAATGGCAGTCCCTTGTTTTGGTGGCAGGCCTCTGCCCACCATAGGAACTCTAGTTGCAGGCAAGTTATGATAGGAATCATTGTTTCCAGGCTGTGACAATGTTGACTCCATAAACTTAGTACCACTGAGGTTTCCTCATATGCAGTCTTGCATATGGAATTAGAAGAATGCAGGAGGCCATGAACCCCAGGGTTTTTGTGGCCACCTGTTTGAAGTTACCAAACAAATTTGCTTTTGTGGGGTACAGTAAGCCATCTGGGCAGCTGTATTCAAGCTTGCACCCATTAATGTAATTTTATGACAGGGTACCAGTTTTGATTTCTTTTCATTTATGGTGTACCCTAGACAAGTTAGAACTTTTTTTACAAATGCCAAATGGTTTAGAAGAATGTCAGTTTTCTGCCTGAATTAGACAATCTAGGTATGGATATATTTGAATATTTCTTTGCCGCAAAATGCAATTACTGGAGCCAGGCACTTTGTGAAGACCCTGGGCACAGTGGATAAGTCAAAGGGCAGTGCAGAGAACTGGTAATGCAAGTAGCCTGCTTTGAAGCAGAGGTATCTTCTGCAAGATTCCCTGACTGGGATATGCAAGTAAGCCCCCTTTAAGTCTAGAGTTATCAACCAGGCATCTTTGCCTAGCATAGGAAGCAACTGCTGAAGAGTCAGCATCTTGAATTTTGGAATGTCCAGAAATGTGTTTATAGAGTAGATAAGTCCAGAATTGAATGCCATGATCTGTCTTTTCTGGTACCAGGTAAAGTCTTGAATAGAAACCTTGTCCCTTTTCCTTTTCTGGTACTGGTTGAATAGCCTCCATGTTCATGAGGGACAGTACTTGTTTCTGGGCCTCTGTCCACTGATTTGGGGGCAGGTCTGGCCACCCGTTTGGGTTTGGCAATGTGTGGAAATGAAATCTGTATCCCTGGGATACTATATTTAAAACCCATTTGTCCTGGGTTATAAGTTGCCAGTTTCTTGCAAGAAGTGCCAGTTTTCCCCCAAAGGGGCAGCTGAATTGCTTGGTAAGTGTAAAGGGAAGTCATTGAGACTGTTTACCATAGGGAGGTGCCTTGTTTCCAGATTTGGAGGAGGCACCCCATTGTTTTGTTCTAAAAGTCCCTTGTGACTGAAACTTGGAGCCTTTGGAATGTCTGGGTTTGACTTGAGTGGCTCTCGAAGGAACTGGAAAGGACCAATTCTTAGTAGGTCAGTGCCTACTAAATCTTGGAGGTTGCACTTGTAAGAAATCTCAGTTTGCATAGATTTAGCTTTATCTTCCATCTTTTTTTAAAACTTCTTCAGCCTTATTACCAAAGAGAGATTGCCCTGTTGGTAAAGGAGCATCCAACAATTCTGCTTTAACATGATCAAGCAAAGTTTGCTCTTTGAGCCAAGCATGCCTTCTTAGCACAGACCCTGTTACAGCAGCCATGCAAGAGGCCTCCAAAGAAAAAAAAAAACATTGCAACGTATGTTTTCCAACTTATTCAGCTGAATGCAATAAGTCCTGTAAATCTATTTTCTACAGTCAAATAATCATTTTCTGTTTAAGCAGTGCTACGATATGCTGCTGATATTTAATCATATGACACTGACAGTTTAAAGCCCTGATTGCCAAGGTTGCAGAAGTGTAAATCTTCTTAACCCATCTATCCAGTGCCCTGGAATCTCTATCAGAAGTAGGATTTTCGGCAGAAGAGGCCTTAATGCCCGTGAGGCCCCGAGAAATGGTTTCAGGATCAGCAACAGGGTTTTTGAAAAGGAGTTTATGCGAGTCAGGAACCCTGTAGTATCTGTCTGGCTTACAAAGAGCCAGAAGCAGAGAATCAGATTCTAGATTCTGAACAAACATCTACAATGTTTAGAACAGGAGGTATAACCAAAGGCCTATGCTGAGGAAGAAGAAATAAATCCCCAAGTCTCTTTAGATTCAGAGAAATCCTGACTGAGAAATCCTGACTTTCCCAGTGGAAATGTTCCCTTAAGGTATGTAAGGTTTCCACAAAAGAAAAATCCTCAGGGGGAGAAGCAGAAGGAATGGAATCTTCTGCATCAGAGTCCTCATAAGTAGGTATAGACAAATCCTGTTCATTAAGAGTCAGAAGAAATAGAATCCTGCTCAAAAGATTCATAATCAATGTCTTGCCTAGGCCTCTTAGAAAGGGGGGGGGGGGTTGGCTACCCCTGATCAGAGTAAATCTTCAGCCATTTTGATCACTTTTTTTTTAGGCATAGGGGCCTGCACATGTTGCCCAGGCGTCTTTCTTTTTTAGAAAAATTTAGATTTTGGCCTTAATTTTGAAGATGGCATCGGTCTAACATAAATCTGTAGGCCTGAAAACACACTCAGAAGCCGGTGACTGCACAGCGGCTCCAGACCCATCTAAGAGACATCCGCGGGTTCCATAATTGAAGCATCTCGCAGCATACCGGACTCCGAATGGGTCTCAGTAGAGCCCTGCGAATCAGAAGTAGCGGGTATCAGGGGCTGTGAAAGCGCCTCACTGAGTACCGGCGAACTGGCTTAGGAGAAGCGTCAGTTTTGGACCTAGACGGCTTGTCGGTGTCTTTTGCTTTGCGCTTTTTTAGGTATTGCTAACAGATGACATTTCTGGATAATTAAAGCGCGAGACAAAATATTTAGAAGAAAAAATATACAGACGTTTAATAGTGCGTTGATTAAATTTAGCACAACAGACAGCAAGGTACATTGTGGTCAGGGCCTAGGCAAGGAATACAGTACAAATGAAAATCCTCATCAGGTATTTGCTTCCCACAAGTAATGCAGTTATTAACTTTTACTGACATTGGTAAGGAGCAAGAAAAAGTTTCCCCAATGGGGTACTTAGCTTTTTAGTTGAAGACTTCAGTTCCGAAACTTGAAAACGATTCTTTCAGGAGTCTGCCAACCGGCACTTGCGAACTGCTTCTGCTTCGGGCACCAAGCAGCAAGAAAGACTGATGTAATGGCATCGGCTGCATGTTTTATACCCCTGATGACCTGAAGTCATGGAAGAAGGGACAGCAACCGACGCAGGACCCAAGACTGTTAATCAGGCTGACTGAGGGCAACCTGCCAGCAGATTACCCAAATGTAATGACTGCAACAGTGAAACACGATCATCTAGCCCTGAAGGGGTGCAGTTATGTTGTTGTCACGGACTAGAAAACCTTTCCCATTTGCCAATATAGAAAAAACTTTAGGAAAACGACCTCCATTAGTACCTACTGCACACCCCCTGGTAATTACCCCATCATCTAGGCAGCTGAAGCAGATTTGACCCAACACTCCTGATCTTGGGAGAGATCCATTCTGTAAGGAAAGTTTTTCTTGCCCCAGATGTCAGGTCCCCCAAAAGGATAGGCTAAAAATATGTCAATAAAACATATTTGTACCAAAGTAAACATTTTGTCTTCATCTACAAGCAAACACAACATAGGTTGTATAGAATAGAGAAGTACAGATAAGATCCAGCAAGGAAATGGGGGATGGCGGGTGGGTAACCTAGACTGCAACAGTGAATACACTCCAACATCTACATTTATGGTAAGTGTATACAAAACTGTACCATGTTCTTCGTGTTTCACTGTTCGTCATTAAAATTGGGTTGAATCCCAAAGCTAAGGTTGGGAGGCTGGAGTTAAATAGCATTAGGAGCGGCTATTAGGCCTTGCGGAACTGCAGTGGCAAAGCCGGCCCGGGATTTAGAGTAGAGTGGTAAGTGATAGTGCTTTGTGAAGGTGTGCACCGAACTCAAAATAGAAGTCTCTAAAATATCTTTGGTTGGCACTCCCCTGAGGAAGGCTGCTGAAGTGGCTGCTGCTCTGGTTGAATGTGGCCTAATGCCCCTTAGGTACTGGCTTGCCACGTTTTGAATAGTAGAAACGAATGCAGTGGCCTACCCACTTTGAAATAGCCTGCTTTGAGATAAGCCTTTCCTTGTGATCCGGCAGCATATGCAACTAGTAATTGCTCTGAAAGCTTTGGTTCTGTTCAAATAGAAGCGTAGCTGTCTGTATGTCCAAAGAATGCAGAATTCTCTCCTCCTTATTCTGTTGGTTTGGATAAAAGGTAGGCAGATGAATAGTTTGGTTAAGGGCCACACCGGACACTACCTTAGGCAGAAAAGTCGGGTTTGTCCTCAGAGAAACCCTGTCTGGATAAAAAATGATAAAAGGTTCCACAGCCACGAGTGCCTGTAGCTCCGAGACTCGTCTTGCAGAAGTTATTGCTAAGAGCAGAGCTGTTTTCCAAGATAAAAACTTTACAGCTGTAGCGGCTAGCTCAAAAAGAGGCATGGTGAGTTTTTTCTAAGACATAATTGAGGTCCCATGCAGGTATTGGTGATCTCCTTGGAAGCCTTAAATTTTTGGCCCCTCTGAGGTTCTGCCTTAACGGATGAGAAAAGATTGGTGGCTCTGTATTGTAATGAGCCGAAATGGCAGAGGCATAAATTTGTATAGATGAAAAGGATAGGCCTTTGTCCAGCATCTCAGTTAAGTATTGCAAAATCTGAGGAATATTTGGTACAGCTGTGTCAATTCCTTGTGCCTGGTTCCAAGCACAGAATCTCTTCCATTTTCCAGCATATGATTTTCTAGTACTAGGCCTCCTAGCCTCCAAAATGACATCCATCACAGCTTTAGTGAGAGGTGTGCTTTGTATGACTACATTATCCGCCATGCTGCCAGATTGAAGGTCTTGAGTTGGCTGTACAGGATCCGATTGTTCTGCTGGGACAGTAGATGAGGCACTTGAGGTAAGGTCCAGGCTGGGCATTGAGACAAGTTCCTTAGGATTGGATACCAGCACTGGCGTGGCCAGTCTGGGGCAATCAGCATCATTTTTGGCTTCTCCTGTTTGACCTTTAGGAGTACCTTGGGGAGGAGAGGCAGAGGAGTCATATACTGTTAAGTTTTTCCAGCTGAAAGATAGGGCATCCACTTTCCATGCTCGTCTGTGATAAACTCTTGTGCAGAATCTCTTTAGTTGGCAGTTGTGAGGTGAGGCAAATAGATGTCCGGACATCCCCATTTCCTTATGCTGAAAACATGTGGACCCAATTTCCACTCGTGGGGATCCATGAGGTTTCTGCTTAGTTCGTCTGCCAGAGTATCTTTCCTGGCAGGAATTGTGCCTGCAGATGTACTTGGTAAGTCAATGCTGTGTCCCACAGTCATGGCCAGTCTGCAAAGGGGGTAAGAATGAGTGCCTCCCTGCTTGTTTATATACCACATGACCGTGGTATTGTCTTATCAGTAGTTGTCCCGGATTTAGTAGGTCCTTGAAGGCAGTCAGGGCATTTTGAACAGCTAGCATCTCTTTTTGATTGATATGTAGATGCATTGGGTTTGCAGACTATCTGCCTTGAATACATCTTCCTGCCATGTGGGCTCCCCAGGCATAATCCGATGCATCCGTTGTGAATGTTTGTGTGGCTGGGGGTAGAGTGAATAGCGGTCCCTTGTTTTGGTGACAGGCCTTCACCCACCATCGAAACTCCTGTTGCAGGCAGGGAATGAGAGTAAAGTACAGTTTTTTACCTACCATAAATGTAGATGTTCGAGTGTACACCCTGCTGCAGTCATCACACTTGGGTTATCTTGTCGTCAGGCGGTCCCGCAGTCGGCCTGAATTCCAAAGTCTTGGTCCGGCATTGGTTGCTGTCGCTTCTTCCCTGACGTCAGTGCGCCAGGGGTATATATAATGCATCAGATGCCATTTTCTTCATTTTTCTTGCCCCAGATGTCAGGTGCCCCCAAAAAAGTGGTCAGTAATTACTACCAATCTAAGAAATTTAGCACAAACATCCCTCCAGCTATAAGCAAATACATCAGAAAGGTATTGTAAAGATTTGGTCAGTTAGATCAGAGGGGATGGAGGGAGGGCAACCTGGACTGCAGCAGGGTGTACACTCGAACATCTACATTTATGGTAGGTACAAAACTGTACTATGTTCATCGTGTTACCCTGCTGCAGTCATCACACTTGGGTAGAATCCCAAAGCTAAGGATGAAAAGGAGGAGTCAAAGAGGGTTAGAGGAGGCTAGAAGGCCCTGCAGAACTGCAGTGGCGAAGCCAGCTCTAGTCTTAAAGTGGTAAGTGGTAGTGTTAGGTGAAGGTGTGTACTGAACTCCAAGTTGCAGCTTCCAAAATATCCTTGGTTGGGACCCTCCTGAGGAAGGCTGTAGATGTAGCTGGTGCCCTGGTAGAGTGGGGCCTTATGGTAGCAGGAACTGGTTTTCCATGATGGGTATAGCAAAAACGAATGCAATGTCCTATCCATTTGGAAATGGTCTGTTTTGATATAGCCTTCCTTTGTGAAGTTGTAGCATAGGATACAAAGAGCTGGTCAGTTTTTCTGAAAGCCTTAGTTTTATCCAAGTAGTAATGAAGTTGCCTGTGAATGTCCAAGGAATGCAGGAGTCTTTCTCCTTTGTTCTGTGGATTTGGAAAGGTGGGTAAGTGGATGGTTTGATTTAAAGCCACACTGGATACCACCTTAGGCATGAAGGAAGGATTAGTTCGTAGAGAAACTCTGTCTTGATGGAAAATGAGGAAAGGTTCCACTGCCATTAATGCCTGCAGCTCTGAGACTCTTCTGGCTGAAGTTATTGCTAGCAGCAGGGCAGTCTTCCATGATCTAAACTTTAGATCAGCAGAGAAAGCTGGCTCAAAGGGAGGTAGCGTAAGTTCTTCCAGAACAAAATTGAGGTACCATGTTGGTGTAGGTGCTCTCCTGAGGGGCCTGTTTTTTGCCCCAAGGAACTGCCTTAGAAGTGGATGTGAAAATAAGGGTGGATCTGTGTTGTAGTGGGCTGAAATAGCTGATGCGTGGATTTTAATGGATGAAAAAGAAAGTCCTTTGTGCAACATCTCAGTTAAATACTGTAGAATCTGAGGCATGTGAGGCTGAAGGGTATTTTGGCCTTTAGCTTGGTTCCAGGTGCAAAACCTTTTCCATTTGTCCGAGAAGGCCTTCCTGGTGCTGGGCCTCCTAGCTTCTAGAATAACATCCATAACTGCTTGAGGAAGAAGAGCTGGCTGGATGCTTAGGTGATTTGCCATGCAGCCAAATTTAAGGTTTTGAGCTGGCTGTGTAGAATCTGATTGTTTTGCTGTGTGAGCAAATGGGCAATTTGTGGTAAAATCCAAGGTGGGCCCTGGGCCATATTCCTTAATAGTGGGTACCAGTGCTGGCGTGGCCAGTCTGGGGCTATGAGTATCAGTCGTGGTCTCTCCTTTCTGACTTTCAGAAGCACCTTTGTGAGAAGAGGCAATGGAGGAAAGGCATATACTGTCAGGTTTTTCCAACTGAATGAGAGGGCGTCCACTTTCCAAGCTTGATGGTGAAGTGTCCTTGTACAAAATTTTGTTTGCTGACAGACCCGTTTGTCAGCCCCCAAAACTATGTCTGGGAGGCCCCATTTTTGAGTTATCATTGCAAATACTTGTGGACCCAGTTTCACTCGTGGGGATCCATGATATTTCTGCTGAGGTAGTCTGCCAATGTGTTCTTTTTTCCTGGCAGGAATAGAGCTTGTAACTGAACTTGGTAAGCCAGTGTTGTGTTCCACAAGGTCATTGCTTGCCTGCATAGAGGGTAGGAGTGTGTACCCCCTTGTTTATGTACCACATTACTGTGGTGTTGTCCATCCTTATTGTAAGTTGTCCTGGATGTAAGAGGTTCTTGAAGGCTGTCAGAGCATTCTGTACAGCTAGCATCTCTTGATTGATGTGCAGATTCCTTTGATCTGCAGTCCATATGCCTTGAACGCACTGTCCTGCCATGTGTGCCCCCCAGACGTAGTCCGATGCATCTGTTGTCATAGTTTGGCTGGCTGGGGGCAAGGGGAAAGGCTGACCCTTGAGGTGACATGCCTGTGACCATCATAGAAACTCTTGAAGGCAGGGAATGAGAGATATCATTGAGTCCAAGCTGTGGCTGTGTTGAGACCATATGCTTTTTAGGTACCACTAATTTCCTCATATGCAGCTTTGCAAATGGTATTAGTAGTATGCAAGATGCCATGAAGCCCAAGGACTGCAGAATTTTTCTTGCAGGGAGTTGGGTCTTTGTTGCCATTGTTTTGAAATATTGAGTCAGTTGTAATTTGTCTGGCGTCAGATAAGCCTTCTGGGCGTTGTATTCAAGCTGGCACACAGGAATGTCATTTTGTGAGGGTACTAGTTTTGATTTATTTTCCTTTTCTGTGTACCCCAGGCAACTTAGATGTTTTACAAAAGCCAGATGTTGTAAGAGGATGCCCTTGCTTTCTGCTTGGACGAGGCAGTCCAGGTATGGGTATATTTGAATTCCTCTGTCTGCAGTATGCAATTACTGGTGCCAGGCATTTTGTGAAGACCCTGGGTGCAGTGGATAAGCCAAAGGGCAGTGCAGAGAATTGGTAATGGGTTGAACCTGCAATGAAACTGAGGTATCTTCTGCAACTTTGTCTGATAGGGACATGCAGGTATGCCTCCTTGAGGTCCATTACTAGCCATGCTTTCTTGCCCAACATGGG
Organism: Protopterus annectens; assembly: GCF_019279795.1. Lineage (NCBI taxonomy): Eukaryota > Metazoa > Chordata > Ceratodontiformes > Protopteridae > Protopterus > Protopterus annectens. The sequence continues at coordinate 730,809,572 of NC_056741.1, read as the reverse complement.
AAGAAGCTGCTGTAGTGTTAGCATCTTGAATTGGGGTACTTGTAAGAAGGTGTTTAGAATTGAAAGGTCCAGAATTGCTTTCCAGGCATTGTCCTTTCTGGGGACTAGAACGTAGAGTAAAATCCTTGGCCTTGCTCCCGTGTAGGTACCAGTTGAATGGCTCTCATGTCCATGAGCTGTAATTTGTTTGTGCCTCTGCCCATTGATTTTGTGGCAGGTTTGGCATTCCTCTTTTCATTGGCAAGGTGTGGAAACTGAATCTGTATCCTCCTGAAATTATGTCTTGGACCCATTTGTCCTTTGTGACTGTGCCAGTTGTCTGAAAAAAGTGCTAGTTTTCCTCCCAAGGGAGCTGCCAAGAGTGTTGCTTGGCCATATGAGGTGTAAGTCATTGAGTTTGCCTTCTAGTAGTTTGGGGCCTGTCTTCTCCTCACTTCTGTGTTGCAGTGCCCCACTGTCGAGGTTTGTATTGGGCTTGTGGTTGCCCTCTGCCTCTTGGGCGTCTGTATTTACCCCTCTGTGGTCTGTCAGTAGCTGGAAAGGACCAATTTTTTGTTGGCCAATTTCTGCTGAAGCGAGGGGGCTGTACCTGTAAAAAATCTTCGACTGTCTTCATAGATTTTGCCTTATCCTCCATTTTCTTCAAGACTTCTGCTTTAACTCCAAATAGGACATCCTGCTGTAAGGGAGCATCTAGAAGCTTTGCTTTAACATGATCAGGCAGAGTTTGTTCCTTTAACCAAGCATGCCTACGTATAACAGACCCAGTAACAGCTGCTCTGCAGGAAGCCTCCAAAGAATCAAATCCACATTGTAAAGTATGTTTGCCCACCTTTTCAGCTGCATGCAACAGATCCTGCATTTCTTTCAATTCAGACTGTTGAGGGAGTGTGCTCATTTTGTCTCAACTGAGCCATCAGAAATTGCTGGTATTTTAGCATGTGAAATTGACAATTTAGTGCTCTCATAGCTAGAGTAGCTGAGGTGTAAACCCTTTTCCCCCACCTGTCTAGTGCTCTGGAGTCCCTTTCAGAGGGTACAGTATTTTTTGCCATAGAAGCCTTAGCCCCTTTGGGACCCTGGGAGATGGTCTCTGGATCAACAACAGGGCTTTTATAAAGGAATTTGTGGGAGTCCGGCACTCTAATATCTGTCTGGTTTGGCTGGAGCAGGAGGCAGAGAATCAGGATTCAAACTAGATTCTAAGTAATCATCCACAATGTCTAAAACTGGGGGGGGGGGGGAGAAGCTGAGGGAATGGAATCCTCAGCATCGGAATCTTCATAAGGGGGAAGAGAGTAATCTTGGTCCTCCGAGGAGCCTGAGGAAATGGACACTTGATCAGAAGAGGCATAATCTTCCTCTTGTCTAGGCCTTTTGTCGGGGGGGGGGGGGGGCCTGATTAAAGAAATCAAATCTTCCGTCATTTTAAGCATCTGTTTCTTAGGCATGGGGCCTTGAACTGGAGACTGAAGTGCAGTCTTTTTTGGTTTAATAGGAGTCTTAAGCTTAGGATACATTTTTATGGTGAGCGTCCGTCTGAAGACAGCTTCAGAAACCGAAGGTGTTTCTGCAGCTCCATCTCTTTCTGCAGTGTCGGTAGGGGCTAAACAAAATGGCTGCGTCGGCCTAGCACTCTCCGCCAAAGGCTCCGAAGCGGTCTCTGGTTCCAAATCTGCGGTAGCCAGGGGCTGCGTAGGAGCCTCACTGAAAACCGGTGAACCGGAGACCGGCCCAGCCGAAGCCTCTGAGTCTGGCTTGGGTCTAGGCTGCCTGTCATCCTTCGTTTTTTGTGCACGCCAGTAGTCGGTTGCTCCGACGGCATTGTGTAGTTAAATTTTCTACCAAAGTAGTGTTGTGCGAAATCAAAGTGTCTTTTTATAGTACGCTTATTGAACCTAGCACAAAAGAGACAACCAGTGACGTTGTGGTTTGGGCCTAGGCAAGGTATACAGTAAGAATGAAAATCTTTGAGGTATTTGCTTCCACACAAGAAATACAATTAACTTTTTCTGACATCGGTCTGAGGCAAGAAAAGTTTCCACAATGGGGTACTTAGCTTTATTGAAGATTTCGGATCTGAAATTCGACTTCGAAAATATCAGGAGTCGGCCGACCGGCACTTGCGAACTGCTTCTGCTTCGGGCACCTCTCGGCAAGAAAGACTGAAGAAAATGGCGTTGGATGCATTATATATACCCCTGGCACACTGACATCAGGGAAGAAGAGACAGCAACAGACGCCGGACCAAGACTTTGGAATTCAGGCAGACTGCGGGACCGCCTGACAAGATAATCCAAGTGTGATGACTGCAGCAGGGTAACACGAACATCTATAGTTTCCAGGCTGTGGCAATGTTGAGTCCAAACGCTTTTTAGGTACCACTAAAGTTTCCTCATATGCAGTCTTGCATATGGAATTAGTAGAATGCAGGATGTCATGAAGCCCAAAGCCTGCAGAATTTTTCTTGCAGATAACTGGGCCTTTGTTGCCAACATTTTGAAATAGGTAGTCAGTTGCCTTTATCTGGTGTGAGATGAGCCATCTGGGCAGTTGTATTTAAGCTTGTACCCAGGAATATTATCTCTTGAGGGTACTAGTTTTGATTTCTGTTCGTTGACTGTGTACCCTAGGCATGGTAGCAATCTCTTTACAAATGCCAGATGCTGTAGTCCTTGTTCTCTGCATGAATGAGGCAGTCGTCCAAGTAAGGATATATCTGTATTCCTCTGTCTGCAGAATGAAATTACTGGTGCCAAGCACTTTGTGAAGACCCTGGGCGCAGTAGATAAGCCAAAGGGCAGTGCAGAGAATTGGTAATGCATTGAGCCAGCTTTGAATCAGAGGTATCTTCTGCATGTTTGTCCGATTGGGACATGCAGGCATGCCTCTTGGATCTAAAGTCACCAGCCAAGCCTTCTTGCCCAACATGGGTAGAAGCTGCTGTAGTCAACATTTTGAATTTAGGAATATCCAGATATGTTTAGACTAGCTTTGTCCTTTCTGGGTACCAAGAACAGTCTTGAATAGAATCCCTGTCCCTGCTCTTGCTCTGGTACTTGTTGAATGGCCCTCATGTCCATGAGGGAGGAGACTTGTTTTTGTGCCTCTGCCCACTGATGTTTTGGCAGGTCTGGCCAACCGTTTGCCTTTGGCAGGGTACGGAAGTGAAACTTGTAGCCATGTGACTGTTTAAGACCCATTTGTCCTGGGTTATGTGCCAATTTTGAGAAAAAAGTGCTAGCTTTCCCCTTAAAGATGCTGCCTCAAGATAAGTGCTTGGCGGAGACAGGGGGAAGTCATTGGGACTGTTTCCTGTATGGCTGTGATTTGTCTTCTCCAGTTTTGGGGGTAGAAGCACCCTACTGTTTAGACCTGTACGTATGAAAATTGGGGCTGGGATCTGCCTCTAGGGTGGAAAGGACCAATTCTTTGTAGGCCAGTGTCTGCTAAATCTTGGTGGTTGTACCTGTAAGAAATCCTTGACTGTTTGCATAGATTTAGCTTTGTCCTCCATTTTCTTCAACACCAAACAAAGCATCATGCTGTAATGGAGCATCTAATAATTTTGCTTTAACATGATCAGGTAGATTTTGTTCCTTTAACCAAGCATGCCTCCTAATGACAGAACCAGTAACTGCAGCCCTGCAGGAGGCCTCCAGAGAATCAAAACCACATTGCAAAGTATGCTTTCCCACTTGTTCAGCTGCATGCAATAAATCCTGCATTTCTTTGTTTTCTGCACATTCAGAATTTATCAACATTTTCGGTTTAAGCAGTGACATAATATATTGCTGACATTTGAGCATATGAAACTGACAATTTAAAGCCCTTACAGCCAAAGTAGCAGAGGTGTAAATCTTTTTTCCCCCATCTGTCCAGTGCCCTAGAATCCCTGTCAGAGGTAGTAGGGTGTTTTTGCAGTGGAAGTCTTGACCCCCCCTTTGGGACCCTGAGAGAGAGTGAGTCAGCAGCAGGGTTTTTGAAAAGGAATTTATGTGAATCAGGAACCCTGTAGTATCTGTCCGGCTTAACAAGAGCTGGTGGTAGAGTGTCAGGAGTCGGACTGGACTCTGAAAATACATCTACAATGTCTAACAGGTGGAATAGCAAGGGGCCTGTGCTGAGGTAATAAAAGGAAGTCTCTGAGCCTTTTCTTAGATTTTGAATAATCTTTATTTTATTTTACATTTGTTGACCGGGCTAGTCTAGCTGGATACATGTCCTTTTTCAGTAGAGGCCTGGGGAGAAAAGCTCCAACAAAAAGAGAAGATGCAATACATTTACATACAGAAGAAATAGCATTAACATAAATATGAAAGAAAACAGCAGGCTTTACATACTGATTAAATGACATTCACATAGTAAGTAGATAGTCTTAAAACATGGTTACATTGTGAAGCCTAGAGGTTGAGATTATAATCTCTGAAATGGGGATGAGACTAAGGTGGTATGAGATCTTTGGGTTTAGTCTGGTTTAGGACAAGGGCATAACCAGTGTGACTTAAGGAATTCTTTGAGATTATTTTTGAATTGATTAAGCGAGGTCATGAGTCTTAGGTTGTTTGGAAGGGAATTCCAAGGCCTTCCAATGGAATTGGCATATAGAGCATCACCACCCGAATTATTAAATTTAATGGTTAGTATCTGAACACTATTGGATGATCGAAGGCAGTTTAGGCTGGAGTAGGGGGTCAGTATTTTGCTCAGTGAGGGGGTTCTATCCGGTTGGTTAATTATTTTAAATGCTTCAGTACGTTGGTTGAGTTTGAGAAGTTTGGGCAGTTCTAACCAGCCAAGTTTTAGGTTAAGGCAATGATGAGTACGATAAGGTGTTCCTGTTATAAATCTGGCAATATGATTATAGGCAACAGAGAGTTTATTGAGCTCTCGCTTATTGAGGAAAGAAAGTACCGGGGAGGCATATAGGAGGGTGGAGAGGAGATGAGTGCGAGCAATGGTTAGTTTGGCATGAGGGGTTAAAAAGTACCTTATTCTGTACATAGAGCCAAGTTTCTTGTTTACAAACTTAATGGTTTGGCTAATGTGCATATCAAATTTAAGCTTGTGGTCGATAGTGACACCTAATAGTTTGGTGTTGGAGACAGGCTCTATGATGGTGCCATTGGTGGATTCCACATGGAAGGTCATATTGTTAGCAATTGGAGGTTGTTTTCCGAGGGGAGTAGATACAGAGGGGAAAAATAGTAGCAACTTGTTTTTTGTTGGATTAAGTATGAGTTTCAATTCAGAGAACCATTTTTCAACTATAGCAAAACAGTGTTGGGTATTTGCTTGGAGTTTCGGGAGAGAGACGTCAGAGCAGATCAGGGTGGAGTCATCTGCATATTGGATGCAGGTGGCTTTGGGGATGACTGATTGAAGATCACTTATGAAGACGGAGAATAGAAGGGGACCAAGTATAGAGCCCTGAGGAACGCCAATGGTGTTAGGGAGCAGGTCAGATAGCCTGTTTTGCCACTGGACAGCTTGTTGCCTACCAGAGAGGTAAGCATTGAACCAACTTAGAGCTAGGTTGTCGAGATGTAGGGTTTCCAGGGTGTGGAGCAGAAGCTGGTGATTGACCATGTCGAAGGCTTTCCATAAGTCAAGAAAGAGCAGAGGATATTAATTTATTATTACGGTTGTTATTGACTGAGTCAACAAAGGAGAGGAGGGCAGTGGTTGTACTATGATGGGGGCGAAAACCATGTTGGGAATTAGACAAAAGACTGTTAAGGGTGAGGCAGTGTAGGAGTTGTTTGTGAACACACCGTTCCATAATTTTAGCTATTGGAGACAATATTGCTATGGGTCTGTAGTTGGATGTTTCCGTGGAGGTGCCTCCTTTATGAAGAGGGATGATATATGAGATTTTCCAAATCGAGGGGATGGTAGCTTCAGTTATAATTCTGTTAATCAAGATTGATATGGGATAGGCAATGGCGTCTGACGCAATTTGTAGGTACTCCGCTGGGAGGTGGTCAGCCGCTAGGGTGGTTGGTTTAAGTTTTTTCAAAAGGGTACAAATATAGGAGGTAGATACTGGTTGTAAGTTAAAGGAGGGGGGAGCAGAGTCATTAGTATGAGTTAAGGATGAGGAAGTAGTAGTTAGCTGACTGGCTAGGGACTGGATGGTCTCGGTAAAAAGAGTTAAAGGTGTTTGCTATTTCTTCTGGATCTTTCCCAATGAGTTTCTCGGGGGGGGGGGGGTAGTAGATTTACCAGAATGAAGGAGGTTATTAAATCCAGCCCAAAATTTTTGGGTTATTCTGGTGTTTATCCTGGAGGTGGCAGAAATACTGTTTTTTATCTTGAGTAATGGCTATCCGTTCCTTGGTTCTGATTAGTCGATTTGGGGCATGAGAGTCAAGTATGTTAAGGAATGTGTCATTAAAGTATGACACGCTCTCATGTAGGGGTAGAGTTTTTAGGATGGACCAGTTACAGGAATTGAGTTCTGCAAGGAATTGTTGTGGGACAATTTTCTTCTCGTTTCTAACTAGTCTATATGGGGGGGGGGGGTGGTAGGTGTGCATTTATGTTTTATAACATAGGTAACAAGGTGGTCACTGAGGTCATTGGGAAGGGTCCCTGTGGTATAATTGTGTCCTTGTTGGTAAGAATCCAGTCAATGGTGCTCTCGTTTTGTTGAGCATTTCCAATTCTAGTTGGAGATAAAATATTTTGGGAGAAACTATATAAGTTAATAGGATGGGGATTTATATGAGCGGAGCAATGAGACCAGTCGATATTGAAGTCTCCTAGTACTATGGTTTCTTGAGGGTAGTTGGTTGGCTTGGCTCTCCCAGTGGAAATGCTCCCTCATGGTATGCAGTTTCCCCAAAAGAATAATCCTCAGGAGGAGAGGCTGAAGGGATAGATTCTTCAGCATCAGAGCATCAGAATCCTCATAGGGAGGAAGACAGTATTCCTGATCAGAAGAGGAATCAGAAGAAATGGAAACCTGATCTGAAGACTCATTCTGTCTCTTGCCTAGGCCTCTTATCAGGAGGGGGATGTGAACCCCTGATCAGAGCAATTAGGTCTTCGGCCATTTTGAGCATCTGTTTTTTTAGGCATGGAGGCTTGTCCATGGGACTGTTGTACTGGCTTCTTTATCTTTAGAGGTACTTTAGCCTTTGAAGCTGAAGTCGTTTTAACATACAACTGTGTAGGCCTGAAAACACCCTCAGAAGCCTATGCCTGCTCAGCGGCTCCGAACCCATCTGAGGGAACAGTTTCAGAGGTTCCAATAACCTTGAGTTTCCAGCAGCCTAGTCTGCTCCACATGGGAGTCTGAGGCGGCCTGCGGCTCTAAAGTAGCGGGTGTCAGGGGCTGCGAAAGCGCCTCACTGAGAACCGGTGACTGGCTTAGAAGCCTAGTCAGTTTTGGACCTCGGATGCCTGTCCTTTTCTTTTTCTTTGCGTTTCTTATGAATTCCGGTAGGATGGCTATCCGACAACATTGTATAGTTAAATCTTCTGCCAAAATAGTGAAATGCAAAATCATAGACGCTTAATAGTGCGTTGGTTAAACCTAGCACAAAACCGGCAACTAGCAATGTCGTGGTCAGGGCCTAGGCAAGGAATACAGTAAGAATGAAAGTCCTTATGAGGTATTTGCTTCCCACAAGAAATGAAATTAACTTTTTCTGACATCGGTCTGGAGCAAGAAAAAAGTTTCCCCAACGGGGTACTTAGCTTTTTAGTGAAGACTTCGGATCTGAAATTCGAACACTAAAATCTCAGGAATCGGTCGACCAGCACTTCCGAACTGCTTTTGCTTTGGGCACCGCACGGCAAGACTGAAGAAAATGACGTCTGCTGCATCTTTTATACCCCTGGCGCACTGACGTCAGGGAAGAGGCTACAGCAACAGACACCGGACCTAGACTTTGGAATTCAGGCCGACTGAGGGTAGCCTGCCAGCAGAATAGCCTAATTGTACTGACTGCAACAGTGAAACACGAAGAACATTCCAGGATGAGAGGTAGGGAGGGCTGTGCAGTTCTGGTTCCCTTAGCTTGGATCCAGGTGCAAAACCTTTTCTACTTGTCAGCATAAGACTTTCTAGTGCTGGGGTGTCTGGTCTCATGTATAACACCTAGAACTTGTTTGCTTAGATTGGCAGCTTGAGGACAGGTCAGGGAATAAGCAAGGCTGCCAGACGTCTGCAATTGGGGATGCATGAATTCTCCATTCCTCTGGGTCAGGAGTGTTGGGATCTGAGGTTGGTGCCATGGTGGCAGGGGTGACAGGCTGTGCAGCAGTGGGTACCAGTGCTGGCATGGCCAGTCTGGGGCAATCAGGACTGTCCTCTTTTTCCTCCCTTACTTTGAGCAGTACCCTAGAAATGAGTGGTAGAGGGGGAATGCATAGACAGAGGTTGACCCACTGGAAGGATAGAGCATCAATTTTCAGGCCTTGCTGTGAGGTTCCTGGTGCAGAATTTGCCGAGCTGATGGTTGGAGTGGGAAGCAAAGAGGTCGACCTTCATGGTGCCCCATTTCTGGGTTACAAGGGTGAAGGTTCTTTGGTCTAGCTGCCACTCGTATGGGTCCAGAAGATTTCTGCTCAAGTTGTCTGCCAGAGAGTTTAGAGAGCCTAGCAGGAATTGTGCTAGCAGGTGTAGTTGCATGGCTGAGGCTGTGTGCCAAAGGGTCATGGCGAGCCTGCACATAGGGTACGAGCGAGTCCCTCACTGCTGACATACCACATCACAGTGGCATTGTCCGGTTTGATCAGTAGAGACCCTGGGGAGAATAGGGGTCTGAAGGCCACCAGAGCTTGCTGAACAGCCAACATCTCTTTGGCGGATGTACAGATTTATTTGGTTTGGGGTCCATTGGCCCTGAATGCACCTGCCATCCAAGTGTGCACCCCAGGCATAATCTGATGCATCTGTGTTGAGGGTCTGGGTGGCATTTGGTTGTGAGAAGGGTAGTCCCTTGTTGTGGTTGCATGCTGCTGCCCACCAAAGGAAATCTTTACTTAAGCAAGGTATAACTGGTATAAAAGTTTCCAGGTCTTGTGAGTGTTGACACCAAAAGCTTTTTAGGTACCATTGTAGTTCTTATATGCAGTCTGGGCACATGTAATGAGTAGAATGCAAGAAGCCATTAACCCCAAATGGAATGAGTAGAATGCAAGAAGCCATCAACCCCAGAGCTTGCAGGATTTTCCTTGCTGATGACTGGAGTCTGTCAGGTAGGTTTGTTTTTCTGGTGTAAGGGATGCAGTGTCCAGGCTTGCTCCCAGGAATACAATTTTTTGTGTAATAGTTTGGATTTCTTTTCGTTGACAGTATACCCCAAGAAGGTCAGTAGGTTCTTTACAAAGGTCAGGTGCTATAGCAGCTTTTTCTGACCGTCTGCCTGAATCAGGCAGTCTAAGTATGGGTAAATATGAATATTTGTCTACAAAAAGCAATGGTGGAAGCCAGGCATTTTGAGAAAACTCTGGGAACAGTGGTTAAGCCAAAAGTAAGCGCAGAGAACTGAAAGTGCAGTGATCCCACCCTGAAATGGAGATATTTCCTGCAAGATTCCCTGATTGGGATGTGTAGGTAGGCCTCTTAGGTCTAGGGTCCTTAACCAAGCAGCCTTGGAGAGCATAGGTAGAAGGTGCTGGAGGGTGAGCATTTTGGTATCACCAGGAAAGTGTTTAGAATGGATAGATAGAGGATGGGGTGCCAGGTGCCCTCTTTTCTGGGTACCAGGAAGAGTAGTAGAAACCTTGGCCTACCTGTTCTGCAGGAACATACTCTATTGCCCTCATTGAGAGCATGGAAAGGACTTGCTTTTTGGTCTCTGCCCACTGGTTTGGGGGAATATCTGGGAACCCTTTTGGGTTTGGTAGAGTGTGGAAATAAAATCTGTATCCCTGGGACACAATCTTGAGAACCCAGTGGTATTTGGTAATGATGGCCCAGGTGCTTGTGTGGAAAGAGAATTTTCCTCCTAGGGGCAAGAGCAGGTGGGCAGAGGGAGGAGGTGGAAGTCTGAAGTAATTGTGAGTTCTTACCATGAGGGGATGGCTTAGCACTCCCTGGTTTTGAAGAGGAGAAACTCCATTGCTTAGATCTCCGCATTCCCTGGGGCTGCTGTCTTGGGGGCCTGCTTCCCAGGGGTCTGGGCTGAGCTGACCTGGAGGGCACAGGAAAGGACCAGTGCTTGGAGGGGCAATGCCTACTGGACCTGCAAGAAGTCTGTCTGCATAGATTTAGCTTTTTCTTCCATCTTATTTTAAGACCTCCTCTGCCTTGGTGCTAAATACGTTATCTTTGTGCAGTGATGCATCCGATAATTTGGATATGACATGGTCTGGCAAGGGCTGTTCCTTTAGCCAAGCATGCCTTCTAAAGGACAGAACCAGTGACTACTGCCCTGCAAGATGCTTCTAGAGCGTCAAAACCACATTGTAAGGTGTGCTTAATTACTTGACTTGCAGAATGCATTAACTTTTGTAACTATTTTCTGTACAAGCATGAAAGGAAGATATTTTTTGTTTGAGGAGTTCCATGGGATGATGCCGATACTTCAGCGTATGGAACTGACAATTTAGTGCTCTAATAGCAAGAGTAGCATGTGTATACTTTTTTACCCCATCTGTCTAATGCTCGGGAATCCCTATCTGAGGGGGTGGGATTCTTGGCAGAAGTCGATTTAATTCCTTTAGGTCCTCGAGAGATAACCTCAGGGTCAGCAGTAGGATTTTTGAATAGAAATTTGAGAGAGAGAATCTGACTATAGTACCTATCTGGTTTCCTGCGAGTAGGAGGGAGGGTGTCAGGATTCAAACTGGACTCCATAAAATCATCCACAACATCCAGGACAGGAGGAATGGCCAGAGGTCTGTGCTGGTGAAGATCTAGGAATTCCCTGCATCTCTGACTGTAGTCCTGACATTCCCATTGGAAATGTTCCCTTAAGGTATGTAGGGTTTCCCCAAAGGAAAAGTCTTCGGGTGGAGAGGCTGAAGGGATGGATTCCTCTGTGTCAGAAGCCTCAAGCTGAGAGGGGTTGTAAATTTTCATAATCAGATGCAGCAGAGTCAGACTCCTGTTCAGATAAAACTACTGGGGATAAATATTTTTGGAAGGGGTAGCCTGGCTTCCCCTGACAAGCATAAGGTCTTCCGCCATTTTAAGCATCTGAGATTGAGGCAAGGAAGCAGGTGCCTGAGAGTGGGTCATCGGTTTCTTGGGTGTGAATCGTACCCTGGGCCTTAGAAACTCTGTAGTTTTCGGAAGAACGGTAGATGCCAAAGAAGTCTGTCAAGAAATGGTAGTGGGAAGTACTTCCTCAGAAGTCGGTTGCCTGCTCAGTGGCTCCGGACCATCCAAGGTAGAGACATCCGCAGGATCCTTAGTCGATTAAGAGTCTTGCGGCATACCAGACTCCGAAAGTGTCTTGGTAGCGGCCTGCAAATCCATAAAAGCGGGCATCAGGGGCTGCAAAAGTGCCTCACTGAGGACTGGAGAACTGACTAGCTTAAAGGAAACGTCGGCAGCTTTGGACCTGTGTGGTCTATCTTTAAGCTTTTTCAAAGGATCTGCTGTCGGATGGCTTACCAAAGCCATATTGGAATTTAAGGACAGAGCGAAAATATCTAGCTACATTAAGGGCCCAACGACGTATAGTTCTGGTGTTGAACAGAGCACAAAAGTGACAGTGGGGGACGTAGTGATCTCTGCCTAAGCAAGTGACACAGAAGGAATGAAAATCTTGGTGTGGTATTTGCTTTCCACAGACGAGAATTTTTTTTTTTAACTTTTTCTGACATCGGTTAGAGCAAGAAAAAAGGATCCCCAATAGGGTACTTAGGGTAGAAGACTTCAACTTCAATTTTGGAAACAAAAAACTCAGGTAGTGGCTGACCGGTACTTGTGCGAACTGCTTCTGCTTCGGGCTCCTCTGCAAGGACTGATGTAATGGTGTCAGCTGCCTTAATTTGTAACACTGACAACCTGACCTCAGTCCTGTAGCGACAGCAACCAATGCAGAAATACTAAGCCTCTGATACTCGGGCCGACTAAGGGCTACCCTGGCAGGGATAACCCAAATGTGAGGACTGCAACAGTGAAACACAAAGAACATCCACAGCAATAGATCTAGATATAGATCAAATTTTTCCTCAGACAGAAAATGTCTTTGAACTGAGGTGTCTGACGCCCCAGAACACAATCCCGTGTGAAGAGTCAAGAGTTCTCTTGGAATACCAGTTTGTGTAAGATCTCTTACTTAAGTTGGAGATTCCATACCCCTTGAAAAACACTCTGCAAAGATGGTCTAAATAATAGATATCCTTCTGACTGCAATGAGTGACAACTGCAGCTACCAATACTTATGAACACATCTGATGTGGTGGATAGTCCACAAAGGATAAAGAAAGAAAACTAATGTGATTCAGACAACCTTAAACATCTGAAGTCTGGATGAAAAGGAACGCAATAAAAATCTTAAATCTAGTATTACCAGGAAACTTCGATGAAGAACACTGGCACCATCACAAACTGGTCCAAGAAAAATCAAGAACTGTTCAACAAGCATCTTTCTTTGGCACTAAACATCCTTAAAAAGCAACCCTTTTTTAACTTAGGAAGGAGGAAAGTACAGTTGTGTACACTTACCATAAATGTAGATGTTATAGTGTCTTCACTGTTGCAGTCATGACTGTAGGGTTCTCCCCTGCCGGCAGGCAGTTCTCGGTCGGCCAGAATCCCAAAGTCTGGGTCCGGCGTCGGCGGTTCAGCCATGCTCCCTGACGTCAGAGCGCCAGGAGTACAAAGCTGACAGTCGACGCCATGTTCTCCAGTTTTTCTTGCCCCAGATGTCAGGTGCTCCAAAATGAGTAAGATCCCATACCCTTTGCAAATATACCTCAAGAGAAGGGTGAAGGGAACCACACAAAAGAAAAAATAAGAGGGGACAGGAGGGAGGGAAACCCAGACTGCAACAGTGAAGACACTCTAACATCTACATTTATGGTAAGTGTACACAACTGTACTATGTTCATCGTGTTTCACTGTTGCAGTCATGACTGTAGGGTTGAATCCCAAAGCAGAATAAAACGGAGGTGGTCATAAAGAAGAGGGGGTGGCTAAAAGGCCCTGCAAGACAGCAGAAGCAAAGCCTGCCCTAGACTTAGAGTAGAGAGGTAGATTGTAGTGCTTGGAAAAAAGTATGCACTGAACTCCAAGTTGCAGCTTCCAAAATGTCTTTGGTAGGAACTCCCCTGAGGAAGGCAGCTGAAGTGGCAGCAGCTCTGGTAGAGAGAGTCCTTATACTCCCTGGGATTTGCTTTCCATGGTGTGAATAACAAAATCTGATTCCATGAGCAATCCATTTAGAAATGGTCTGTTCTGAAATGGCTTTACCTTGGGAACTTGAAGCATAAGAAACAAATTGCTCTGATTTCCTGATGTCCTTGGTTCTGTCCAGGTAAAAACGTAGTTGTCTGTGTACATCCAAGGAATGCAAGATCCTTTCCCCCTTAGGAACAAACACGCCAAATAAACTTTGTAAAAAACATAAAAACGAACTGGAACGCAATAAGAGTAGGCTGAACTATTAAAATAATTTAATGAAATCACAGATAAAATTAGCGCTTTCGGCGGGTAAAATAACCCACCTTCTTCAGATCACACAGCGGAACAAGAGAAACTTATTTATACATCAATGAATATTAGATGTCCAATAGACATGAAGTGCATTGTTTAAATGCTTGAATTGTCATAGCGACCTTAAAGTAAAATCGCTACCCATAAGTTTTTACTTACACTGCTGTCGGGTACAAAAGCACATATAAAAATAACAAATATATAATGCATTTCCTACTTGTTACATTGCAAGTAAGCAGAAGAATATCATCTATGACATTGAGGCAGGCTATATCCAGGTTGTCCAAATACAAAAATTAATGTTAATGTAAATTGAACGATCGCTAGCTGGAATGAATCAAATTCACAAAAAACCATGCGATAAATCTGATGCAAAATAGCGCCAGTTTGAATGTCCTTTTGGCTTACCAAGTTGCAAAAATAGTTATGAAAATGCCATCAACTTTAATTATGTAACAAAAATTAATAAATAATGTATTTTGTATCTAAATATGTATATATTAGTATATATCGATGAAATAACATTATTACTATAAATAATTACTTTTACAACTATATAATTATATAAAACACATTAAATAAACCTAAATTAAAATACTATGCATGACTAATTAATATGAATTCATATATATATATAAAAAAAACAAGCCTACATTGTCAGGTCCACAATTTATGTATTTCTACTAAAATAAAAAACCATGACATAATATTCACAGTCCTACCAACTATTAGAATTTATCTATTGTAGGCCAACCATTTCAAAACACATTTGATAGAAAGGGCCTCATTTATGCCTGGTGTAACATGTGCCCTGGTACGAATTTGCCAACATAGTTCGTCTATTTCTAGACGAACTTGCCAGGGTCCCCCTCTAATGTCTTGTGTTCTTTGCTGTAAAATGGCAAACTTAAATACGTGCCCTCTATTTTCCATAATGTGTCGAACTAGAGCATTATTTTGATCATTTTTAGAAACTGCGTTCATATGCTCGTAAATTCTGATCTTTAGTTTACGCTCGGTTTTTCCTATGTAGAAAGCCTTACATAGGTTACATAGGGCCACGTAAACCACTGATTTTGTTTCACAAGTAAAGTGGCTATTGATCTTATATTCTATGCCATTAATAGTACAAGTAGTGCCAGTTTTAATATGCATACATTGACTGCATGCTCCACACTTATGCATCCCTTGTGGACGATTGGACATGTATTTTTTCTTTGTTTTTTCCAAAATCGATTTGAGGTTATCCCCTCTTCTATAAGTTATTTTAGGTTTTTCACCTAGAAAGATAACTAATCCTTTTTCATGTTTAACAACTTCCCAATTTTTATTAATAATTTCTATTATCTGTTGGAAATCCAAGGAATAGGTATGCAGAAAACTACTGCAATAATTAGGTTTAGGCTGATGTAGTGTAGATGTTTCTACTTGTGTAATGGGAATACCAGAAATAACATCTTGATTGTTACTTTTAGAAAGCAGAGGAGAAAAATGCCCCTCATCACGTTTGTTAGTAACTTCTAGAACAATGTTATTAACTAAATGTAAAGGGTAACCCCTTGATGTAAACATATCTATCAATTTTCCACATTCTATTTGAAAATCACAATCGTCTGTCACCATCCGTGCTGCTCTAACTAGTTGACTCTTTATAACTGATCTTTTTTGATGATATGGATGGTTACTTGAAAAGTGTAATAGGGAATTAGAATAAGTGGGCTTTCTGTATATAGTGCTCTTAAATCTGTTGTTAATAACATCTTTAGATAAAAGAACATCCAAGTAATTAATTTCAGAATCAGCTATTAAATATGTAAAACAGAGAAATTCTGTCATACTAGTCATGCTCTCAATAAAATCTGGAATAATTGATTTATCCCCCTTCCAAATGCAGAAAATGTCGTCCTGGTACCTTGTATAATAAGAGACGTGTTGTTGAAAAATGTCATCTTTAAACAGGAATTCATCCTCCCAGTAGGTCATTACTGCATTTGCAAATGAACCACCACATGGGGAGCCCATCGCCACCCCTGATGTTTGTAGGTAAAAGTTACCTTCAAAAGTGAAGAAATTATTCTTTAACACTAATTCTAGGAGGATTTCAACTATATAGATGATGTAGTCTTGTATTTTTCTAGCTGACATGAACTCCCTAACCCATGCCAGGCCAATGTCTTGAGGGATGACCGTATAAAGGTCTTTAACATCTATTGTTAAGAATACTGAATCGACGGTGTAAACTTGATTGCTAATATCCCTCAAGAAGTCCAGGAGTCTTTACAAACATGCTTGACTTTACCTATAAGGGGCTTCAAAATGTTGTCTACATACTTAGCGCATGCATAGGTAATGGAACCTCTACCATCAATGATGGGTCTAAAAGGTGGGGCTTGTAATCGCTTATGCAGCTTAGGTGTACCAAAAAACGCGGGAATTCTAGGTGCAGACATTTCCAAATATCGAAAAACATCTAGATCTATAAATCCCTCCAAAAACAAATCGTTAAGAGTACCATAGATTTTTTTGTATGCACCATGTATTTCATTTAGTGATACTTGCTCATAAGCCATTGTGTCGAGATGTTCCATCATGTATTCAACATATTTATATTTATCCATTAACACCACCCCCCCACCTTTATCCGGTCTCATGACCCGAACATTGCAATCCTTCAGTAAGTGTAAAAAGTCCCATTCCAAACTAGACATGTTGTTAACATATTTTTCCCTATTATATGTAACATGATTTTTAATAGCCCATAAGTCTAATTCACACATTTTTTCAAAGGTTGATAAAATGGGATGTAACGGTGGATTATAGGAACTTGACACTTTTAAGCTGTTAAGAACCGAGGTGTTATTTCCCATTAGGAAGTTCAGGTTTAATTTTCTGACGTAAATTTTTAGATCAATTATAGTCTTAGTTATGTCCATATGTCGAGTGGGAACAAACGTGAGGTCCTTGGCAAAAAAGTCAACCATGTCCTGTTGTATGGCCAGAAGAGTATAGTTGTATAAAACAAAGTCACTATGTGAACTTTTCAACAAAATGGGGTCAGTACCAAAATCAGGGTTCACGATCATCTCCTCCTCCCCCGTCTTTTGTTCCTCGCATTGTTCTGCCTCTGCGTTTGAGGGGGATTCTTCCTCTTGGGATTGTTGACCAAGTGAAAACCCTGGTTATTTTGCTGAGTCTCCTCTTCCATAGGAATGTTCTGTTGGTTAAAATTCATTGATCCAGCAGCTTGTGCATATCCTTGGTTTGGGACATGTGAGTTGACATTGTTATTATTAAATCTCGGGCTCCTTCTTGGCCCCTGCCTTTGTTCAGTTGAATAATTATTACTACTGAAATTATTATTTGCCCTTTGATTAGATTCCCCAGTGTTTTGAAGTTGGTCAGCAGCCTCATCAAGAGCCGTTGATACTGCTCTAGAAGGTTTTGGGTAGGCACATTTGTTATTATAATCAGTTATATCCCTTACAAGTTTCTTTTTCTTTGTGGCAAGAAGTTTCTCCATGCTAGCTTCAATACTCGTGAAGATACGACAATATTCGTATTTATACCGAAAGAACTCCCTATCAGATGTGATAGACTGTTCTAAATTTTCAAGTTCTTCAGATAAAGCCACTATGTCTTTAGAATACACTATCAGGGCCTGTAGGAATTCTGTGCTTTGTCGATCGAACAAGTCAATGAGTTCCTGATAAAAAGGGGAACTCTCCAAAAGGCCAGCGGGAAATCGCCACTGGCGCAAGCCCTTTGGAATTACCTTGTTCCTAATGCATTCAGTTAGATATGAAACTTCAAGTTGTAGTTTTTTGCATTTATACAATTTGTTGTCAAATAGGTCTATTTTTTCTGTTAACATGCCACTATTTGAAGTTCCCCTTAAAGTAGGCATTGCATGTGGATGAAACTCTTGACTGAAAAAGTTATTAGACAAAAAATTAGCCATAACGGGAATCCCTTGCTTATTTGGGATTCCTTCCGTGTTTTCAACTAAATGCGTATTAATAAAGTTATTACCTGGTTGCACACAGTTAGCATCAAGTGGAAAAGCACGGTCGCTAGGCACTAAAAGTCTATTGTTACCACCTAGTGATCCAACATCCGTATTGCGAAGCACTGGAGACTGTTGTCCATTCGGTGGAGTTGAAGAACTTCCATTAAATATAGTAAATCCAGGTGGTGGTAAATTGTTACCGGTTCTTGAAACAGGCAACACCATAGCATCTACTTTCTGTGTTAAGGCGTCTACCCTGCCCAGTAGAGCCTCGACAAGTGCTGTCAAATTGCAATTAGAATTGCCACTAGTATCATTCTCCTCGTTCCGCTGTGTAAATAGTGGTGGAGAAGCCTCTCCGGTTCCGGTCGCCATCAACGTAACTTTGGAACAAACACGCCAAATAAACTTTGTAAAAAACACAAAAACGAACTGGAACGCAATAAGAGTAGGCTGAACTATTAAAATAATTTAATGAAATCACAGATAAAATTAGCGCTTTCGGCGGGTAAAATAACCCACCTTCTTCAGATCACACAGCGGAACAAGAGAAACTTTTATTTATACATCAATGAATATTAGATGTCCAATAGACATGAAGTGCATTGTTTAAATGCTTGAATTGTCATAGCGACCTTAAAGTAAAATCGCTACCCATAAGTTTTTACTTACACTGCTGTCGGGTACAAAAGCACATATAAAAATAACAAATATATAATGCATTTCCTACTTGTTACATTGCAAGTAAGCAGAAGAATATCATCTATGACATTGAGGCAGGCTATATCCAGGTTGTCCAAATACAAAAATTAATGTTAATGTAAACTGAACGATCGCTAGCTGGAATGAATCAAATTCACAAAAAAAACATGCGATAAATCTGATGCAAAATAGCGCCAGTTTGAACGTCCTTTTGGCTTACCAAGTTGCAAAAATAGTTATGAAAATGCCATCAACTTTAATTATGTAACAAAAATTAATAAATAATGTATTTTGTATCTAAATATGTATATATTAGTATATATCGATGAAATAACATTACTATAAATCATTACTTTTACAACTATATAATTATATAAAACACATTAAATAAACCTAAATTAAAATACTATGTATGACTAATTAATATGAATTCATATATATATAAAAAAAATTATGTCATGGTTTTTTATTTTAGTAGAAATACATAAATTGTGGACCTGACAATGTAGGCTTGTTTTTTTTTATATATATATGAATTCATATTAGTCATACATAGTATTTTAATTTAGGTTTATTTAATGTGTTTTATATAATTATATAGTTGTAAAAGTAATGATTTATAGTAATAATGTTATTTCATCGATATATACTAATATATACATATTTAGATACAAAATACATTTATTAATTTTTGTTACATAATTAAAGTTGATGGCATTTTCATAACTAGTTTTGCAACTTGGTAAGCCAAAAGGACATTCAAACTGGCGCTATTATGCATCAGATTTATCGCATGGTTTTTTGTGAATTTGATTCATTCCAGCTAGCGATCGTTCAATTTACATTAACATTAATTTTTGTATTTGGACAACCTGGATATATAGCCTGCCTCAATGTCATAGATGATATTCTTCTGCTTACTTGCAATGTAACAAGTAGGAAATGCATTATATATTTGTTATTTTTATATGTGCTTTTGTACCCGACAGCAGTGTAAGTAAAAACTTATGGGTAGCGATTTTACTTTAAGGTCGCTATGACAATTCAAGCATTTAAACAATGCACTTCATGTCTATTGGACATCTAATATTCATTGATGTATAAATAAAAGTTTCTCTTGTTCCGCTGTGTGATCTGAAGAAGGTGGGTTATTTTACCCGCCGAAAGTGCTAATTTTATCTGTGATTTCATTAAATTATTTTAATAGTTCAGCCTACTCTTATTGCATTCCAGTTCGTTTTTGTATCCTTTCCCCCTTATTTTGAGGACTGGGGAAAAAAGTTGGCAAGTGAATAGTTTGATTTAAAGCCACTTTCGGCATGAAAGTAGGATTAGTTCTTAAAGACACCCTGTCTTGATGAAAAATAATATAAGGTTCCACAGCCATGAGAGCTTGCAACTCCGAAACTCTCCTGGCAGAGGTCAGAGCTAACAGAATGTCTACCAAGATAAAAACTTTGTCAGAAGTGGCAGCAGGCTCAAAAGGAGGTAAGGTGAGTTTTTCCAAAACATAGTTGAGATCCCAAGCAGGAATGGGAGATCTAGGGGGCCTTAAGTTCTTAGCTCCTCTGAGAAACTGTCTCATGAGCTGATGGGAAAAGATAGGAGGGTCTGTATTATAATGAGCAGAAATAGCAGAAGCATGGATCTTTATGGAAGAGAAAGAGACCCTTATGTAAGGGGTCTGTCAGGAGGATCTGAATCCTGAGCCTGCATCCAGGAGCAAAATCTTTTCCATTTTCCTGCATAAGATTTTCTAGTGCTAGGACGTCTGGCTTCTAAAATGACATCCATAACCTGCTTGAGTAGGAGAGAATGAATCAAAGACCCTGGATTAACCAGGCCGCCAGGCTGAGAGTTTTGACATGGGAGTGCAGAACCTGGTGCTGGGACAGAAGGTTCGGAGTCTGTGGTAATACCCAAGGGGGCTCCAGACAAAGGTTTTTCAGAGTTGGGTACCAAAATTGTCGAGGCCAATTTGGGGCCAGCAAAATTATCATCTTGGGCTTGTCCTGTTTGATCTTTAATAACATCCGTGGAAGAAGAGGTAGAGGCAGGAAGGCATACCCAGCGAGGTTTCTCCAACTGAATGATAGTGCATCCACATTCCAAGCTAGTTCGTGGAAAGTCCTGGTGCAAAAAATCTGTAGTGGATGATTGAGGTGGGATGCAAAGAGGTCTATGTGAGTACATCCCCAGACTGCTGTAATCAACCTGAATATTTCGGTGTCCAGCATCCAATCGTGTAGATCAGACAGGTTTCTGCTCAGACCTGTCTGCCAGGAAGTTTTGCTTCCCTGGTAGAAACGGAGCTTGAAGGTCCAGTTTGCAAGCTACCGCTGTGTTCCATAGATTCATGGGTAGTCTGCAAAGGGGGTAGGAATGAGATCCCCCTTGCTTGTTTATGTACCACAACTGTGGTGTTGTCTGTCCGTATCAGTATCTGTCCTGGTTGTAGAGGATTCCTGAAAGCCAAGAAAGCCAAGAGTGTTCTGTATGGCTAACATTTCCTTTAAATTGATATGCAGGAGCTTCTGATCCTTTGTCCAAAGGCCCTGCAGACAGCTGCCCTGACAATGGGCTCCCCATGCATAATCTGAAGCGTCCGTGGTTAGTATCTGAGTGGCTGGAGGCAGACTGAAAGGTTTTCCTATGTTTAGAGTACATGCCTTGGACCACTAAAGGAATTCCTTTTGGAGACCAGGCAGGACAGTGATCTGCATTGTCTAAACTGTGGCAATGCTGAGACCATACACTTTTTAGGTACCACTGAATTTTCCTCATATGTAGTCTTGCATATGGTACGAGAAGGATGCAGGAGGCCATGTAACCCAAAGCCTGCAGGAATTTCCTTGCAGAAAGATGAGTTAAAGTTGCCAAGGTTTTGAAAGTTGAAGCCAGCTGTAATTGTTTTTCAGATGTCAAATGCCATCTGGGTTGTGGTGTTTAGAAGAGCACCCAGAAAAGTTATCTGTTGTGAGCGTGTCAAATTTGACTGTTTACAGAGAATCCCAGGAACTTGAGAAGGTTCTGAACAAATTCTAGATGCTGGAGTAAGACCTCCTTGCTGTCTGCCTGAATTAGACAATCGTCCAAATAAGAGTAAATTTGAATTCCCTTGAGTCTGCAATAAGCTACTACTGGAGCCAGGCATTTTGTGAAGACCCTGGGTGCAGTAGACAATCCAAAGGGCAGCTCAGAGAATTGATAGTGCCTCGATCCAGCCCTGAACCTGAGGTATTTTCTGTATTCCTGCCTGATGGGAATGTGTAAATATGCCTCCTTTAAATCCAAAGTTACCATCCATGCATTTTTGGTCAGCATTGGAAGTAGCGGCTGTAGAGTAAGCATCTTGAATTTTGGTATCTTGAGAAAAGTGTTAAAGACTGACAGATCCAGAATGGGTCTCCATGATTTTAGCTTTCTGGGGACTAGAAAGAGCCTTGAGTAAAAACCTTGTCCCATCTCTGAAAGTGGAACCAGTTCTATGGCTTTCATAGCCAAGAGAGCCTCCACCTGGTTTAAGGCCTCTAACCATTGATCTTTTGGAAGATCCGGCCATCAACTTGGTCTTGGTAGGGTATGAAAATGGAATTTAACTTCTTGAAACCACATCCAGAACCCACTTGTCTTGGGTTATATAGGAGTCCAATTTAGGTGAAAGAGAGAAAGTTTTCCTCCGAGTGGGGCTTCCAGGCAAGAAGTTCCTGCAGCCCAGAGTGAGTCATTGAGCCTGTTTTCTATGAGCTTGAGACCTATCCTCTCCTCCCCTAGGGGTGGAAGCAGTCCACTGTCTTGGTCTATAAGAGGCTTGCGTTTGAGGCCTTCCTCGGGAGAGTCTGTATCTACCCCTCTGAGGCCTGTCTGAATTGGGAAAGGACCAATTTTTTGTAGGCCAATTCCTACTAAATCTGGGTGGCTGTACTTGTAAGAAATCTTTAACAGATTGCATGGATTTTGCCTTGTCCTCCATTTTCTTTATCACCTCTTCAGCCTTAGGTCCAAACAAAACATTATGCTCAACAGGAGCATCCAATAAAGTACAGTTTTGTACCTACCATAAATGTAGATGTTCGAGGATCCACATTGCTGCAGTCCTAACTATTGGGTAGTCCGCTGTCCAGTCGGCCCGAATACCAAAGTATATGGCTGACGTCGGTCAGGGCGCATTAGACTGACGTCAGTACGTCAGGGTACTAATGCGCATGACCGACGTCATATCCTCAGTCTTTTCTTGCCCCAGATGTCAGAAAACCCTGAAAAGATAAGGCCAAAAACCAAAAACTCCCAAAATACCTGCACCAAAAAATATATATATATATACAATATATACACAATCAGCAGAATATAACCTCACCTACACAACCACCCCTAAACACAGAGGGGAAGGAGGGAGGGTAAATTGGACTGCAGCAATGTGGATCCTCGAACATCTACATTTATGGTAGGTACAAAACTGTACTATGTTCTTCATTCCACATTGCTGCAGTCCTAACTATTGGGTAGAATCCCAAAGCAGAGGTAAGGGAGGCTGGCAAATCATAAGGAAGCAGGAACTGACAACATGCCTTGCAAAATAGCTGTGGCAAAACCAGCCCTAGACTTAGAGTAGAGAGGAAGGTGATAATGCTTAGAGAAAGTATGCACTGAACTCCAAGTAGCTGCCTCCAAAATATCCTTAGTTGCCACCCCCTTAGAAATGCTGTGGAAGTGGCAGTAGCCCTAGTGGAATGAGGCCTAATCCCAGCTGGAATCTCCTTGCCATGATGGGAATAACAAAAGTAATGCAACACCCAATCCACCTAGAAATAGTTTGTTTTGACACAGGCTTGCCCTTTGAACTCAAAGCAAAAGAAACAAACAACTGCTGAGACTGCCTAAAATCCTTAGTCCTGCTCAAATAGCAATAGCCTGTGTACATCTAAAGTGTGCAAAATCTTTTCCCCTTTATTTTGGGGATCTGCATAAAAGGTAGGCAAATGAATAGTTTGGTTTAAAGCCACACTAGAAACCACCTTAGGCATAAAGGAAGGATTAGTACGTAAAGATACCCTATCCTTATGAAAAATCAAAAAGGCTCCACTGCCATAAGGGCCTGCAACTCAGAAACCCTTCTTGCAGAAGTAATGGCCAACAAAAAGCAGTCTTCCATGACAAGTATTTCAATTCAGCAGTAGCCGAGGCTCAAAAGGTTGTAGAGTAAGTCTCTCCAACACAAAATTGAGATCCCAAGCAGGAGTAGGAGCTCTCGTGGGGGTCTTATATTCTTTGCCCCTCTAAGAAATTGCTTGAACAAAGGATGCGAAAACAATGGTGGGTCACAATCATAGTGAGCTGAAATTGCTGCAGCATGAATCTTAATGGAAGAGAAAGACAAACCTTTGTCCAGTAACTCAGTAAGATATTGAAGAGCCACACTCAAATTTGGCTCAGTAATCTCCAAATTGTTTGCTGCACTCCAAAACAAAAATCTCTTCCATTTTTCAGCGTACACTTTCCTTGTACTAGGTCTTCTGGCTTCCATAATCACATTTAAAACTTGTTGAGGAAGCTGAGACCTGCTGTCTTTCAAAACAGAATATGCCAGGCTGTTAGATGTAGAGAGTGAAGCTTGACATTGAGCAGATGACCGTCCCTCTGAGACAACAGGTGTGGAATCAAGGGTAAAGGCCATGGAGGCTTCCTTACCAGACTCCTCAGTAATGGGTACCAGTGCTGACGAGGCCAATCTGGAGCTATTAAAATCATCCTTGGCTTGTCTTGTCTGACCTTTAGAAGCACCTTTGGAAGAAGAGGCAGAGGTGGAAAGGCATACACATGAAGATTTTTCCAACTGAAAGAAAGAGCATCCACTTTCCAAGCTGTGTGATGAAATTCCTTCGTGCAAAACTTTGGCAGCTGGTGGTTTAGTGGAGAAGCGAACAGATCTATGTCTGGAGTTCCCCATGACACTGTCAATTTTTGAAATACATGAAGATCCAGTTTCCACTCGTGGGGATCCATGATTTGTCTGCTTAATACATCTGCTAAGGAGTTCTGTGCTCCGGCAGAAACCTTGCCTGAAGAGTTAGTTGCAGACTGAGCGCAGTCTCCCATAAAATCATTGCTTGTCTGCACAATGGGTAAGAATGTGTTCCCCCTTGTTTGTTGATGTACCACATGACAGTTGTGTTGTCTGTTAGAATCAACACCTGCCCTGGAAGAAGTAACTCCTTGAAAGCAATTAATGCAAACTGAACTGCTAACATCTCTTTCATGTTGATATGTAGATGCTGTAGTCTGGCAGGCCACTTGTCTTGTATCCACTTTCCATTTAGATGAGCTCCCCAAGCAATATCTGAGGCATCTGTCATTAGAATCTGACTTGCCTCTGGCCGGGTCACAGAGTCCCTTGTTTAGGTGACATTCCTGAGCCCACCACAAAAAGTCCTTTTGAATGCAAGGTATTATTTGAATGACAGTGTCCAAATCCTGGCAGTGCTGTGTCCACAGATTTTTGAGATACCATTGTAGCTTCCTCATATGCAGTTTGGCATTGGGAAGCACCAGAATACAAGATGCCATGAACCCTAAGGCTTGAAGGACTGTCCTTGCAGTCAGCCCGGACTGAAGAGATAGATGATGGAAGTAACTGGAAAGATTCTTTTGTTTGTCCGGGGTTAAAAAGGCCATCTGGGCTGCTGTATTCAGTCTCACACCCAGAAAGCACATGTCTTGAGAGGGTACTAGACTGGACTTTATTTTGTTCACAGAATACCCTAGGCATCTTAGCACTGCTATGACATATTCCAGATGCTGTAGAAGATCTTCTTTGTCTTGAGCCAGAATCAGGCAGTCGTCCAAGTAAGGATAGATTTGGATTCCTTTTAGCCTGAAGTAAGCTACCACTGGAGCCAGAACCTTTGTGAATACTCTGGGCAGTAGATAAACCAAAGGGCAATGCAGAGAACTGATAATGAGAATTTCCAGCTCGAAAACGCAGATACTTCCTGCAACTTAGTCTTATTGGCACATGAAGGTAAGCTTCCTTGAGATCTAAAGTTACCATCCAGTGATCTTTGCCCAGCAGAGGTAAAAGCTGTTGTAACGTCAACATTTTGAACTTGGGAATGTCCAGATAAGTGTTGAGGATAGATAAATCCAGAATTGGTCTCCACGTGTTCCCCTTCTTTGGTACTAGGAACAGGCGAGAATAAAATCCTAGGCCCCTTTCCACAGGAACTGACTGAATGGCCCCTATTTGGAGCAACAGAGAAATTTGCTCGTGAGCCTCTGTTCTTTGAAGAGGAGGAATGTCTGGCATGCCTTTGAAAGGAGGCAAGGTATGGAAATAAAACCTGTAACCGTGGTGAATAATATCCAGAACCCATCTGTCTTGGGTAATTAAATCCCAATTTTCTTTGAAAAGAGACAGCCTTCCTCCCAAAGGTGCTGCCAGGCGAGAACGTACTGGCAGCGGAAAAGGCAGGTCATTGGGTCTGCTTACGAAAGGACTGACCCCTGCCCTCACCAGAAGTCTGAGCAGGGGAACTCCCTGTCCTAGGCCTAAAAGAACCCTGAGCTCTGCCCCTACCACGTCTAGACCTACCCCTAGACTGGGAATCATAAGCAGGATAAGTCCATCCCTTAGTAGGCCAATTTCTACTAAACTTCGGAGGCTGCACCTGCAAAAAATCTTTAACAGTTTGCATAGACTTAGCCTTGTCCTCCATTTTCTTCAAAACTGCTTCCACAGGCGAACCAAACACATCAGACTGTAAAGGAGCGTCCAAAATCCTTGTCTTAACATGCTCAGCTAAATTCTGATCTCTCAGCCAGGCGTGCCTACGAAGAACAGAACCAGTGGCAGCCACCCTGGAGGAGGCCTGCACAGCATCAAAACCACACTGCAAGGAATGTTTACCCACCTGTTCAGACACATGAACTAAATCCTGCAACTCTTTACACTCAATACCTTCAGCCAGAGCATCCACCTTAGATTTCAGCTGTGAAAGAAGATAATTCTGATATTTTAACATGTGAAACTGACAATTCAACGCCCTCATGGCTAAAGTGGAAG
Source organism: Protopterus annectens (assembly GCF_019279795.1). Lineage (NCBI taxonomy): Eukaryota > Metazoa > Chordata > Ceratodontiformes > Protopteridae > Protopterus > Protopterus annectens. Next base: position 730,783,181 of record NC_056741.1, on the reverse strand, counting down.
AAGTATACACTTTCTTTCCCCATCTATCCAAAGCCCTTGCCTCTTTATCAGGAGGGACAGGATTTTTAACAACTGAGGCCTTCACACCTTTAGGCCCCTGAGAGACAGTTTCTGGGTCTGCCCTAGGACTCTTAAAAAGATACTTATGAGCTTCAGGCACCCTATAATACCTATCCGGTTTAACTGGGGCAGGAGGCAAAGAATCAGGATTCAGGGAAGCCTCTGCAAACACATCTTCCACCACATTCAAAACAGGAGGTATAGCTAAAGGCCTATGCTGGGGTAAAACAAGAATTCCCTAAGCCTTTTCCTGGAATCAGAGAAATCTTGACCTTCCCATTTAAAATGCTCCCTCATGGAATGCAGAGTCTCTGAAAATGAAAAATCCTCAGGAGGAGAAGCAGAAGGAGTAGAATCATCCACATCAGAATCAGAATAAGGAGGGTACTCCTGCAAGTCTTCAGCCAAGACTCCGAAGCCTCCGAGCATTGCTCAAAACTCTCAAACTCAGGTTCCACCCTAGGCCTCTTATCAGGAGGGGGCATAGAACCCCTAATCATAGTAATCAAATCCTCTGCCATTTTAAGCATATGTTTTAGGCAAAGATCCTGAAGCACTAGGAGAAACCCCCACAGAAGCTAAACTTGGCCTGCCCCTCAAAGAAGCCTTGGAAACTGAAGGGGAGGCTCTAACCACCTTAGGAAGAGAGGGAAGAACAGCCACCTGAGAAGCCCCTCAGCCTGGCCTACTTCCTGAGAGGATACATCCTGTAACAGTAAAGTCTCTCCCTGAGACTCCAAAGAGACACCTGGCAAAACCTCCGGCTCCACTGAGCCTTCCAAAGAACCGACGTCTGGGACTGTCGGTTCCTCCACCCTAGGCTTTGCTGCTTTATCTTTGCTTTTTAGCGAAGCCGGCCGGAGCATCCGACGGCATTTTATAATTACAACGCTTCCCAAACACTAACCTGGCACAGTCTAACCTTCTTTTAATAGTGCGTTTGTTAAATCTAGCACAAGAGCGGCATCCAACAACGCCGTGCTCACGCCCTAAACAAGGTATACACAAAGTATGGTAATCCCTATGAGGTATCTGTTTCCCACAAGAAATACAGTTATTCACTTTTTCTGACATCCGGTTAAATACTGAGGCAAGAAAAAAACAAAATATTCCCCAACGGGGTACTTAACCAACTTTGATTCGGTCTGAAACTCTGACTTCAGAAACTTTCAGAACGCCAACCTGCACTCGCAAAATTGCTTCTGCATCGGACCATGCGGCAAAAAAGACTGAGGATATGACGTCGGTCATGCGCATTAGTACCCTGACGTACTGACGTCAGTCTAATGCGCCCTGACCAACGTCAGCCATATACTTTGGTATTCGGGCCGACTGGACAGCGGACTACCCAATAGTTAGGACTGCAGCAATGTGGAATGAAGAACATCTTAGCTTTTACTTGATCTGGCAAGTTTTGTTCCTTTAACCAAGCATGTCTTCTGATGACTGTACCAGAGGCAGCAGCCCTACAAGAAGTCTCCAAGGCATCAAATTCACAGTCTAAACCATGCTTCCCAACTTGTTCAGTGGCATGCATTAAGTCATGTAATTCCTTATCTGCACAGGCAGAAATGAAAGTTGGCTTTTGTTTCAAAACGGACGGAAGAAATTTCAGCATATGAAATGGACAGTTTAAAACCCCAATAGATAAAGTAGCAGAAGTGTACACTTTTTGCCCCATCTTTCTAAAGATCTGGAATCCTTCTCAGTGGGAATGGGGTTTTTAGCAGTAGCGGCCTTAACCCCCTTAGGACCCTGAGAAATGGTTTCAGGATCAGCAGTAGGATTCTTAAATAAAAACTGGTGGGAATCAGGAACCCTATAATATCTGCCTGGCTTAACAGGAGCTGGAGGAAGAGAGTCTGGAGTTAAGTTAGCCTCCGAAAAAGCATCATCCACAATATCCAAAATAGGAGGGATAGCCAAGGGTCTATGTTGGGGAAGAAGAAAAAAAAATCCCTAAGTCTTTTCTTAGATTCCGAGTGCTCCAGTCCTTCCCAATGAAAATGTTCCCTCATTTCATGTAAAGTTTCCCCAAAAGAGAAATCCTCAGGGGGAGACGCTGAAGGAATGGATTCCTCAGCATCAGAATCCTCATAAGGAGGGAAAGAATATTCCTGGACAGAAAATAAACTGAACAGAAGCCTGTACACTTCCTGCCTTGGCCTTTTATCTGGAGGGGGATGTGAACCCCCTAATCATAGTAAGTCCTCCGCCATCTTAAGTAACTGTTTCTGAGACTTGGGTGCCGGATCAGAAGAGGCCTGAGCTGTAGTCTTTGATTTGGAAGGAGTCTTTGGCTTTGCCTTTATTAGAACCGGAGTAGGCCTGAAAACCCCTTCGGAAGCCGGTACCTGCACAGCGGCTCCGGACCCATTCGAAGGAGCATTGTCCGAAGGTCCTGCAACAGAAATATTCAAAGGTCTAGTTGGCTCCTCATGGGAGTCCGTTTCGGCCATCGGTTCAGAAATGGCCGACAGGGGCTGCAAAAGAGCCTCACTGACGGCCAAACCTGAAGCTGGCTCTGCTTGTACAATATCATCCGATTTGGACCTCTGAGGCCTGTCTTTATCCTTGTGTCGTTTGTGAACTCCAGTAGCCGGAACCAAATCCGACATTTTGTAATTAAAGCACCTACCGAAGTAATGAAATGCAAAATCGTACCTTCGTTTAATCGTACATTGATTGAATCTAGCACAAAACCGACAACTAGCTACGTCGTGGTTAGGGCCTAAGCAAGGAATACAGTAAGAATGAAAATCCTTATGAGGCATTTGCTTCCCACATTAAATACAATTATTAACTTTTTCTGACATCGGACTGGAGCAAGAAAAAAGTTTCCCCAACGGGGTACTTAGCTTTGAGTAGGAGAAGAAAGTCTTCAGAGTGAAGTACGTTTCGCAAAAATTGTCAGGAGTCAGCCGACTGGCAAATGCGAACTGCTATCACCGCACGGCAAGACAGACTGGAGAAAGTACAGTTTTGTACCTACCATAAATGTAGATGTTAGAGTGCTAATACAGCTGCAGTCATAACAGATGGGTTCTCCTGCCGTCAGGCGGGTCCTCGGTCGGCCGAATTCCAAAGTCTAGGTCCGGCGTCGGTTGTCGTCGCTTCTTCTCTGACGTCAGAGCGCCAGGGGTATAAATGAACCAGCAGACGCCAGTTTCTTCAGTTTTTCTTGCCCCAGATGTCAGGTGCCCCCCAGAAGGAAGGCGATACATAAATTTGTGCAATAAAGCAATGCAATATAATCCAAAAAACAGTAGTTGCAAGCAAATACACCATAAAAGAATACCCCAAGAGGGGAAGGAGGGAGGGAAACCGGGACTGCAGCTGTATTAGCACTCCAACATCTACATTTATGGTAGGTACAAAACTATTATGTTCATCGTGCATACAGCTGCAGTCATAACAGATGGGTAGAATCCCAAAGCTAAGAAAGGGGTGGTAGGCACTAGGTGGAACTAGGAGGAGCCAGAATGCCCTGCAAGACTGCTGTGGCAAAGCCTGCTCTAGTTTTGGAGTATAATGGTAGGTGTTGGTGCTTGGAAAAGTGCACAGAACTCCAAGTGGCTGCTTCCAATATGTCCTTGGTAGGAACTCCTCTGAGGAAAGCTGCAGAGGTAGCTGTGGCCCTTGTGGAGTGAGATCTGATGCCTGCAGGTACAGTCTTACCATGAAAAGAGTAAGAAAAGCATATGCAGTGGGCTATCCATTTTGAGATTGTTTGGTTTCCCTTGAGCTCCTACAGCATAGGACACAAAGAGCTGTTCTGATTTTCTGAAAGGCTTTGTTCTGTCCAAATAATAACGCAGCTGTCTGTGGGGATGTCCAAGGAATGTAGTAGTCTCTCCCCTTTGTTTTGAGGATTAGGGTAAAAGGTAGGTAAGTGTATAGCCTGATTCAAAGCTACCCTGGATACCACCTTTGGCATAAGGGACGGGTTGGTTCCTAAGGAAACTGCCCTGATGGAAGATAAAAGGCTGCACAGCCATGAGGGCTTGTAGTTCCGATACCCTACGAGTGGAGGTGATAGCCAGAAGGAAAGCTGTTTTCCAGGACAAATATTGCAAATCTGTTGAGGCAGCCGGCTCAAAAGGAGGCCGGGTCAGCTTTTCTAGTATGAAATTGAGATCCCAAGAAGGTATTGGTTGTTTCCTTGGTTTCATATTCTTTGCCCCTCTGAGGAACTGTCTTAAGAGGGGGTGAGAGAATAAAGGTGGATCAGTGTTGCATTCTGCAGAAATGTCTGAGGCATGGATTTTGATGGAGGATGAAAGTCCACTGCTTAGCAGCTCAGCTAAATACTGTAATACGAGGTAAATACAGTTTTCCAGGATCCTGGTCCTTTTTCTCATTCCAGGCACAAAACAGTTTCCATTTTGCGGAGTAAGCTTTTCTGGTAGACTGCCTTCTGGCCTCCAAAATGACATCCTGCACCTCCTTGGAGAGTAGGGTCTGTTGTGTTAAGGAATCTTCCATGCGGCCAGATTAAGGGTTTTCAGCTGACTGAAGAGTTTTGAAGCTGTGCTGAGTCAGAAGAGGCATTCGAGGTGGGGTCCATGGAGGGGAATGAGTCAGGCTCCTCAGGAGTGGGTACCAGTGCTGTCTTGGCCAGTCTGCAGCAATGAGAATCATCTTTGGTCTGTCTGCTCTGGTTTTTAGTAGAACTTTGGGCAGTAGAGGAAGAGGTGGGAAGGCATAAACTGTCATTGTTGTCCAACTGAAAGAGAGCGTCCACTCTCCAGGCCTGTGGATGGAAAGTCCTTGAGCAGAATTTTGTCAATTGGTGATTTTTGTGGGAGGCAAAGACATCTATGTCTGGCCTTCCCCATGCTCGAATTATCTCTCTAAAAACTTGAGGATGCAACTTCCATTCGTGTGGATCTGTCATATTCCTGCTTAGGTTGTCTGCCAGCGTGTTTTCCTTGCCTGGCAAGTACTGTGCTTGAAGTTAGATTTGTAATTCCAGGGCCATGTCCCAAAGTGACATGGCCAGCCTGCACAGGGGGTATGAATGGGTTCCTCCCTGTTTATGTACCACATTACTGTGGTGTTGTCTGTCCTTATCAATAGTTGACCTGGATGCAGAAGGTCTTTGAAAGCTGTAACAGCATTTGTTACTGCTAGCATTTCCTTTTGATTGATGTGAAGGTGCTTTTCTTTTTGGGACCATCTGTCCTGCATGCACCGATCTGTCATGTGCGCCCCCCAGGCGTAGTCAGAGGCATATGTTGGGATGACTTGATTCGCTTGAGGCTTGCAGAATAGGAGACCTGAGTTTGTTTGGCATGCTTGAGCCCACCACAGAAATTCCTTTTGAAGACATGGAATTAGTGGTATTATTGTTCCCAAACTGTGGCTGTGTTGAGACCATATGTTTTTCAGGTACCATTGAAGTTTCCTCATGCAGCTTTGCACATGGGATTAGTAAGATGCAAGATGCCACGAATCCCAGAGCCTGCATGATTTGCCTTGCAGTCAGCCTGGTGAAATTTGCTAGTGTTTTGAAGTATTGAGTTAGTTGCCCTTGCTTCTCTGGCGTGAGGTAGGCCATCTAGGTGTTTGTGTCCAAGTTGGCACCCAGGAAAATTATTTTCTGAGAGGGTATTAGCCTTGATTTCTTTTTGCTGACTGTGTATCCCAGAGAATTCAACAATCTTATTACAAAAGCCAGAGGTTTCAGAAGTATGTGCTTGCTGTCCGCTTGGATCAGGCAGTCGTCCAAATATGGATATATTTGTATCCCTTGAAGTCTGCAGTAGGCAATTACTGATGCCAGACATTTCGTGAATACTCTGGGCGCAGTAGATAAGCCAAAGGGCAATGCAGAGAATTGATAATGGGTTGAACCTGCAAGAAATCTGAGGTATCTTCTGCAATTTTGTCTGATTGGGACATGCAGGTATGCCTCCTTGAGGTCCAACGTTACCAGCCAAGACTCCTTGCCCAGCATGGGAAGAAGCTGCTGTAAAGTGAGCATCTTGAATTTTGGTACGAGTAAAAATGTGTTTAAGACTGATAGGTCTCCACTCTTTTTCCCTTCCTTGGTACCAGGAATAGTCTGGAATATAAACCTTGACCTTGTTCGTGAGTAGGTACCTCTTGAATAGCTTTCATGTCCATGAGATCTGAAATTTGTCTTTGTGCCTCTGCCCTTTGTGTGGCAGGTTTGGCATGCCTCATTTTTGGAAGGGTGTGATAATGGAATCTGTAGCCTCTGTTAATAATGTCCAGGATCCATTTGTCTTGTGACAATATGCCAATGTTTTGAAAATAATGCCAGTTTTCCTCCTAAGGGTGCTGCCATTTGAGCCTTGCTTGGCATGCAAAGGGGAAAGTCATTGGGCTTGCTTTCTGACTGGCTGTGAACTATCCTCACCACCTCTGTGTAGGAACTTGCCATTGTCTGCCCCTATACGATCCTTGAGATTGCCCTCTGCCTCTCGGGCGCCTGTATCTACCTCTTTGGGGTCTGTCCGTGGCTGGAAAGGACCAATTTTTGGAAGGCCAATTTCTACTGAAACGTGGAGGATGTACCTGTAGAAAATCTTTCACTGTTTGCATTGATTTAGCTTTCTCCTCCATTTTCTTTAATACCTCCTCAGCTTTATCACCAAATAATACATCCTTTTGAAGAGGGGCATCTAGTAATTTAGCTTTGACATGATCTGGTAAGGTTTGCTCCTTGAGCCAGGCATGTCTACGTATGACTGATCCTGTAACAGCAGCTCTACAAGAGGCCTCTAGAGCATCAAAACCACATTGCAAGGTATGTTTACCCACTTGTTCTGCACTATGTATCAAATCCTGCAACTCCTTCAAGTCTGGTTGTTCAGGTTGTGACATTTTGCTTCTAAACTGTGATAACAGAAACTGTTGGTACTTCAGCATATGGAACTGACAGTTTAATGCCCTCATGGTTAAGGTGGCCGAGGTGTATACCTTTTTTCCCCACCTTTCTAAGGATCTGGAGTCCCTCTCGGAAGGTAATGGGTTTTTGGCAGTGGAGGCCTTAATTCCCTTGGGACCCTGTGAAATAGTTTCTGGGTCAGCCGCATGACTTTTGTATAAAAATTGGTGAGAGTCTGGAACCCGGTAATACCTGTCAGGCTTGACTGGAGCTGGAGGTAAAGAATCTGGGTTAAGGCAGGCCTCTGAGTACACATCATCTAATATGTTTAAGACAGGAGGTATAGCCAGAGGCCTGTGTTGAGGGAGCAAGAGGAATTCCCAGAGCCTTTACTTGGAGTCTGAGTACTCTTGGCCTTCCCAGTGGAAGTGTTCCCTCAAGGTATGCAAGGTTTCCCCAAAAGAGTAATCCTCTAGGGGGGAGACAGAGGGAATGGACTCCTCAGCATCAGAATCTTCAAAAGGGGAGTAAGAACGTTCCTGTTCAGAGTGTTCTGAAATAATGGAGGCCTGGTCAGAGGGGGATTTTTCCTCCACTCTGGGCCTTTTATCCAGGGGGGGGGGGGGGGGGTTGAGATCCCCTGATAAGAGTAATCAAATCCTCAGCCATTTTAAGCATCTGCTTTTTAGGCATGGGGCCTTGAGAGGGGCCCTGTGGAGCTTGTTTTAGAATGCATGGCTGCTTTAGATTTAGTGTAAGCCTTAATGGAAAAAGGCCTGAAGACACCTTGAGAGGTGGCAGGCCTGTCTGAACTCTGAGTTTCCCCATCAAGAGTGACTTCTGTTTCTGTAGTGTTGTGGGCCGAAGAGCCTGCGACCTCGGGCACAGAAGACACCGCTAATTAAGTGTCATCGGTAGTCAGGGGCTGCATAGGCGCCTCGCTGAGAACCGGAGCACATGTAGTCGGCTTTAGCATGGTGTCTGTAGAAGTCGCGGACCTCGTATGTCTGTCCTTATCTTTACGTCATTTACTCAAAATTGGAGTCTACGATGACATGTTGTAATTAAACTTTTTGCCAAAATAGTGTTGGGCGAACTCCGCCCGACGCTTTAGTGCGTCTGTTGAATGTAGAAAAACGACAGGCCGAGAAGTCGTGGTCTGGGCCTAAGCAAGGTATACAGAGGGAATGGAAATCCTTATGCGGTATTTGCTTCCCACATGAAATGCAATTATTAACTGTCTGACATCGGTCTGAGGCAAGAAAAGTTTCCCCAACGGGGTACTTAGCTTTCTAGAAGTCTTTGGTTGAAAATTATTCGTAATCTCAGGAGCTGGCCGACCGGCACTTGCGAACTGCTTCTGCTTCGGGCACCGCGCGGCAAAAAAAGTGAAGAAAATAGCGTTGGCTGGTTCTTTTATACCCCTGTCGCACTGACATCAGGGAAGCAGCGACGACAACCGACGCCAGACCTAGACTTTGGAATTCGGCTGACCGAGGACCCGCCTGACAGCAGGAGGACCCATCTGTTATGACTGCAGCTGTATGCACGATGATCATCATGGCGTCGGCTGTCAGCTTTGTACTCCTGGCGCTCTGACGTCAGGGAGCATGGCTGAACAGCCGACGCCGGACCTAGACTTTGGGATTCTGGCCGACCGAGGACTGCCTGCCGGCAGGGGAGAACCCTACAGTCATGACTGCAACAGTGAAACACGATGAACAATTGGTTATATCATTCCCCAGAACAGCGTGTGATGAAGGCCAGGTGGAAATAAAACAGTCTAGTTTGCTAGGAGATTAGGAATAACCCCCTAGCAAGGAGGAATTTCCTCCCACTGCCATCTGTAACCTTGAGATTTTCAAAACATTTGAAACTATCTGCTGCCAGAGAGAAGTGGAGATTCAGACTTTCTGGAAGGAAAAAGACTTAAGGTGGGAGGAGAGAACAAGGTCCCTTAAACAGTCAAATCCGACTTGGACTGCCCTTGAAATTGGCAGGGTCCTCCCTATCTTCTTTTTGGAACTCCCTCGCCATTGCTACCAAAACATCAGTTTACCAGGATTTTGCAGAGACTGTATTTTACTTCTTACCTAAACTGGATGAAGAATTAGGGAATCCCTTAGAAATCATGAAAAGGAGTGAGGAGAAATCATGAAAAGGATTGAGGAGAAATCATGAAAAGGAGTGATGAAAAATTATGAGATTCCATGAATCAGCTTTCCCCATTCATCACAGTTTGACCTCTGCAGCAAAGGGACCAAAACTTTCTATCAACAGCAGAATTTTAAATCTAATTTTCACATCTGGGAGGTTGAGAATGAAGCCAAGCAAACCTCAAAAACAGTGTCAATAGCCCTGGTAGTAGTATCAACAATCGTACACACACTAAACAAGGAGTTCGACCTGCAAAATGGAAGAAATGAAACAATTTAAAGCAGATTTTCTCACAAGATGAAACTGCAGATAAAGAATTCCCCATACTTTCACAATTAATCAGAACATGTGAGCCAGACCATTCAAAATTCTGGAAATCAAGCTGCAAAAGCAAACAAGTTTCCCACACCCATCAATATTCACATTCTTATCAGAACAGTAAGATAGTAAACTGTTCAGCAGCAGTAGGATTAACCAAAAGCTAAGCTACAGGGTCAAGACTGGGATGAGTGCATAAAAACTTAAGATTGAGGAACTTTACAATCAAGCTTTTTATAGGCAGTAGGCCAACTGTCAAACAGTAGACAACGATAAATCCCCCAAAGAGGACAGCACAAGAGGAATGGGTAAAGGAAATTTTCTGCAACAGCTCACAGTATTTTGAGGAACTAAGGAAAAGTACAGTTTTGTACCTACCATAAATGTAGATGTCCGAACTGGATAGCATCTGCAGTCATAACTGGGTTGTCCTGTTGTCAGGCAGCCCTTCAGTCGGCCGGATTCCAAAGTCCGGGTCCGGCTTCGGCTGATGTCGCACTTCACCCGACGTCATCTCTGTTGGTCTTCGGGTATAAAGGCATCAGCAGACGCCATTTTCCTCAGTGTTTCTTGCCCCAGATGCCAGTTGCCCTCTTGAAGGCTAAAATTTGGATAAATGCCAATGTTTCCAAAAAGATAGAGGTAAACACAAAAATAAGCATGTATGTACATATATACAAACAAATACACCATAAGAGACTCCCCCCACCAGCTAGCTATTAGGAGGGTAAACACCCTAGGAGTACCACAGAGGGGAAGGAGGGAGGGTAATCCTGACTGCAGATGCTATCCAGTTCGGACATCTACATTTATGGTAGGTACAAAACTGTACTATGTCCTTCATGGATGCATCTGCAGTCATAACAACTGGGTAGAATACCATAGCCAACTAGGGGAGGAGGAAAAACTAGATTATGGTGTGTTTAGGATCCCTTGCAGTACAGCAGTGGCAAACCCTGCTCGGGATCTGGAATATAGAGGCAAATGGCAAATGTATGCACGGAGGTCCAAGTAGCCGCCTCAATAATGTCTTTGGTTGCCACTCCTCGTAAGAAGGCTGTGGTAGTGGCTGTTGCCCTTGTAGAATGAGGTCTTATGTTCTGTGGAATTGGTTTTCCATGGAAGGAGTAACAGAATCGTATGCAATTTCCTATCCATTTGGAGATTGTCTGTTTGGAAATAGCTTTTCCTTCCCTTCCTGTTGCATAGGCTACAAAAAGCTGGTCTGTTTTTCTGCTACTTTTTGTTCTGTCCAGGTAGTAGCGTAGTTGTCTATGTACATCCAAGGTATGCAGTATTCTTTCCCCTCTGTTTTGTGGGTTGGGAAAGAAGGTAGGTAGGTGGATTGCCTGGTTTAAAGACACTCTGGATACCACCTTAGGCATAAATGTAGGATTAGTCCTCATGGACACTATCTTGGTGGAAGATTAGGAAGGGCTGGACTGCCATTAGGGCCTGAAGTTCAGAAACCCTCCTGGCTGAGGTTATTGCCAGTAGGAAAGCAGTTTTCCACGATAGATGCTGTAGGTCTGCTGTTGCTGCTGGTTCAAAAGGTGATAGTGTCAACTTTTCTAGCACAAAGTTCAAGTCCCAAGCTGGCAATGGTGGTTTCCTTGGAGGTTTTACATTCTTGATTCCTCTGAGGAACTGCCTGAGTAGAGGATGTGAAAAGACAGGTGGATCAAAGCTGTATTCTGCTGATATAGCTGATGCATGTATCTTGATGGAGGAGTAGGACAGGCCTGTATGTAGAAGTTCTGCCAAATACTCCAGAATGTTAGGCATATCTATGTTTGACACATCTTTTCCTCTTTCAGTACTCCAAATGACAAACCTTTTCCATTTTCCTGCATAGTTCCTTCTTGTTGAAGGTCTGCGGGCTTCAAGAATAATATCTTTAACCCTTTGGGAAAGTTCTGGATTAGCTGCTGCTATGTGATGTTCCATGCAGTCAGTTGCAACGTTTTTAGGTTTGGATGCATGATGCTGTAGTTGTTCTGAGTTATCAAAGGCATCAGCGGTATTGGCCACATATTGTTCCGAGACATGCTCCTCAGCAGTGGGTACCAGTGTTGTCTTGGCCAGTTTGGAGCTATCAGGATTATCCTTGGACGTTCTTCCTTGATTTTTAGTAATACCTTGTGTATCAAGGGAAGAGGTGGGAATGCATATGCTGTTAGGCCTTTCCAGCTGAAGGAGAGCGAATCCACTTTCCATGCCAGTGGGTGGAATGTCCTTGTGCAGAATTTTTTGAGCTGGTGATTGAGAGGGGAAGTGAATAGATCTATCTGAGGCATTCCCCATTTCTTTGAGATGGTCTTGAAGATGTCCGGGTGTAGCATCCATTCGTGGGCATCCGATGTGGTTCTGCTTAATATGTCTGCTAGAGTATTCTCCTTTCCGGTACAAATATTGCCTGTAACTGGATGTTGTAGCTGAGTGCCAGGTTCCACAGCTCCAAAGTCATTCTGCATAGGGGGTATGAATGAGTGCCTCCCTGTTTGTTGATGTACCACATGACTGTGGTGTTGTCTGTCCTTATCAACTGGCCCTCTGAGAAATGGTCTGAACTTTTGGATTGCCAGTTTTACTGCCAGCATTTCTTTTAGGTTGATGTGCAGGTGAAGTTGATCCTGCGTCCACAATCCTTGCACGCATTTGTCCAGCATGTGGGCCCCCCATCCTAGGTCTGAAGCGTCTGTTGTGATGGTCTGGTTTGCTTGACATCTGCGAAAGGGTAGACCTGGGTTTGACTGGCATGCTTGAGCCCACCATAGGAACTCCTGTTTTAAGCATGGAATTAGTGGAATTTCTGTTTCTAGGCTGTGCCTGTGTTGGGACCATAAATTCTTTAGGTACCACTGTAGTTTTCTCATATGTAGTCTGGCAAGTGGGACCAAGATTATGCATGATGCCATGAAGCCCAAGGCCTGCAGTACTTTTCTTGCTGTTAACTTGTTCTGTTTTGTTAGAGCCAAGAAGTAAAGAGGGAGTTCTTTTTGTTTTTCTGCAGTTAGGAATGCCATTTGTCTTACTGTGTCCAATTCCGCGCCCAAGAACGTCCTTGTTTGGGATGGTATCAGCCTTGATTTTTGTAAATTGACTGTGTATCCCAGTGCTTGTAGCAAGTAAATGACCCTTTGTAAATCTGTTGTCAGCTTGCTTTTGTTGTCCCCTTGTAGCAGGCAGTCGTCCAGGTATGGGTAAATCTGAATTCCCTGTAGTCTGCAGTGGGCGATTACTGATGCCAGGCATTTTGTGAATACTCTGGGCAGTAGATAAGCCAAAGGGCAATGCTGAGAATTGATAATGCTCTGATCCTGCAAGAAATCTGAGGTATCTTCTGCAGATTGGTCGAATGGGGACGTGCAGGTATGCCTCCTTGAGATCTAGAGTTACCAGCCAACACTCCTTGCCCAGCATGGGAAGAAGTTGCTGTAGGGTCAGCATTTTGAATTTTGGGACAATGATGTATGTATTTAAGGTGGACAGGTCGAGAATAGGTCTCCAACTTTTTCCTTTCTTGGAACTAGGAATAGTCTGGAGTAGAATCCCTTTCCTTGTTCTGTTGTTGGCACTCTTTCCACAGCTCTCATGTTTGCTAATTGCATTATCTGTTGTAGAGCCTCTGTTTTTTGATTTGGAGGTAGGTTTGGCATTCCTCTTTTGACTGGTAAAGTGTGGAAGTGGAACCGGTAACCTTGATCTATGGTTTGTAAAATCCACTTGTCTTTTGTGATATAGTGCCAGTTCTTGAAAATAAGGTTAATTTGCCGCCTAATGGAGCTGCTATTTGTTCCCTGGTAGGCGGATTTAGAATTAAGTCACTGTGGTTGTGTTGTTGTAGTGGCAGTGGTTGTGTCTGTGCCTCTGTTGTTACCTTGCCACTGTCGTCCTCTGTAGGCACCTCCTCTGGATTGGTTTCTGCCTCTGGAACGTCTATTCCTGCCCCTTTGGGATCTTGTGGAGTCAGGAAAGGACCAATTTTGGCAGGCCAGTTCCTGCTAAACCTTGGGGTTGAACCTGCAAGAAATCTTTAACCGTTTGAACAGATTTTGCCTTTTCTTCCATTTTCTTCATTACCTGCTGGGCAGGTGTACAAAACAAGCTGGTCTTATCCATAGGAGCATCTAATAACTTAGCTTTAACATGATCCGGTAAGGCTTGTTCCTTTAGCCATGCATGTCTTCTTATCACTGTGCCAGTCATGGCTGATCTAAATGAAGCCTCCAGTGCATCATAGCCACATTTTAAGGAATGGTTACTAACCTGTTGAATGTTATTTACCATTTCTAATACATATTTCTTATCAATAGAGTCATCAGAGGATAGCTTTTTTGTTAACTGATCAAGCATAAACTCTTGGTATTGTATCATGTGAAACTGACAGTTTAAAGCTCTAGCTGAGAGAGTAGCTGAGGTGTAGACTTTTTTGCCCCATCTGTCTAATGACCTAGCTTCCCTTTCAGAAGGAATAGGGTTTTTAGCTGTGGTCGAGGCTACTGCCCTGGGACCCTGGGATATAGTTTCGGGGTCTGCAAGTGGGGCCTTGTAAAGGTGGTGATGAGTGTCTGGTACCCTGTAAAATCTGTCTGGTTTGGCAGGGGCTGGAGGTAAAGAATCTGGTGCAGAGCAGACATCATTGAAGGCATCGTCCACCACAGAGAGGACCGGAGGTATAGCTAAGGGCCTGTGCTGTGGAAGGTGCAGAAAGGTCCTAAGTCTTTTTCTGGAGTCTGAGAAATCCTGCTGCTGCCATTGGAACTGCTCTCGCATGGCATGTAAGGTTTCCCCAAAGGAGAATTCTTCTGGTGGGGAAGCAGCTGGAATGGATTCTTCAGCATCTGAGTCTTCATAATTGGAGAAAGGAGCCTCTGGCTGGTCTGTTATGTCTGATTCATCGGCAGAATCAGAGGACACAGGCTCAGGGAGCTCTGCCCTAGGTCTCTTCTCTGGGGGCTGAGAGGCCCTGTCTGGGTGAGATTGAGATCCCCTAATTAATGAAATTAAATCTTCTGCCAGAGTAAGCATTTGTGAACTAGAAGAGGGCCTGGTTGTAGGGGGTTTAACAGGCACTGTTTTAGTGGTTTTGGCAGCTTTAGCCCTGGCAAAGGCCTTAATGGACATGGCTGCTGGAGGCCTAGCAGCACCACGTGCTGGGGTAGAGACATCCAAGGGAATGGTGTCTGATAAGTCAGTGGCAACCACCGTAGTGGATAAAATTTCTGAGGCCGATTCAAGAGAAGTAGCAGGGGCCTCAGTGGCAGTGATAGATTCAGCTGTACTTTGATCAGTTTTCTCGGTTTCGGCCGAAACCGTGACACTCGCGGTTTGCTTAACCATGGTTTCGGCCGAAACCGCGGACCGCGAGCGTCGGTCTTTATCTTTGCGTTTTTTAGCAGTTTGGGTAGTCGGAGGATCCGACGGCATAATATACGCAAAATCAGAACCGAAAAACTGTTCAGCAAACTCCGACCGACGCCTAAGCGTTCGTCGGTTGAATGAAGCACAGGCCGAACATGCTGCTACGTCGTGGGCTGGGCCTAAACAAGGCAGACAATAAGAGTGGAAATCTTTATGAGGTATTTGTTTCCCACAAGTTAAACAATTATTAACTTTTTCTGACATCGGCTGAGGCAAGAAAGAGTCCCCAACGGGGTACTTAGCTTTAGAGGTCTTCGAAGTAGTATTCGGTAGAAGTAATCTCTGGATCCGACCGACCGGCACTTGCGAACAGCTTCTGCTTCGGGCGCCACGCGGCAAGAAAGACTGAGGAAAATGGCGTCGGCTGATGCCTTTATACCCGAAGACCAACAGAGATGACGTCGGGTGAAGTGCGACATCAGCCGAAGCCGGACCCGGACTTTGGAATCCGGCCGACTGAAGGGCTGCCTGACGACAGGACAACCCAGTTGTTATGACTGCAGATGCATCCATGAAGGACATCCTCAATGTTCTCCCACTGAAAATGGCACACTATGGAAAGTCTCAGAAAGAAAAATCCACACTAGGAGAAACAGATACTGTGCTCTCAAGAATCCGAATCATGAATCTGATAAGCCAGCTTCTCTCCCTTCACCCTCCTGCTCAGATGTAGATTCTTGAATCTCTCAGGAAAACAGGCAACCCTCATTCTTTCACCATAATCTTGTAAGGGTCAATAAGCTAAATTAAATCCTGCACCAAATCTAATAAACCACTCTTGTCTGAGTATTTAAGATACAGGCTTAGTCTATTTTTTGACAGGAAAAATGGGGCCAGCAGGATTAAAGGCAGTAGCCTCTTCAGAGATGGGCACAATATTCTGACTAAACAGGAAAATGCATCTAGTTTGCTCTCCATGACCAATAGAGTGGCTTTCCCCTACCAAAAGGGGGAAACTAACAGCCAAAGAGGATGTGGCAAACTTCAACAGTGGCTGTAGGTGCTATGCCAGATGGAGGCTAACATAAGAGTGGTCTGAGGAACCAGCTTTGGCCACAACAGCTCAGTCCTTTGCCACTCCCCCAAAAAGTAAAACAAACAAGTGTTCCACAGAAAAATGGTTAACTACTTCAAATAATTTTTTTAATGGATAGGGAAGAAGTGCACTCCTGTTTAAAAGTGCAGTTATGTTTCATGACAGCCTGTTAAACAAAGATTAAAAATAAAATTTTGCTAAGTACATTTAAATACATTTTTATGAGGAAGCCCCCCCCCCCCCCGAAAGGGAACTTATCTGCCAAGCAAAGGAAAAGCACAAGCTGACAGTTGATCCACAAAAGCCCACAGAGGAGAGGTCTTGCCAACATCAAGAAAGCTCTGAAGGACTTGGCGTGCAGTCCTGTGATTTTATGCAGCTTGGCTCAAGCTGTTTAAGTGCACAAAGTGCCCTGAAGCTTTGGAAGTTAACCGGATGTTAGATCCTTGGCAAGATACAACTTGCAGCCAAGGCTACTGCAGCAGTGATCAAAAGACATATACAAATGGCAGCAAGCATCAGCCCAACTACAGCACAAAGTCAGTTCTAAATACACATTGTAATTGGAGTGGCAGCATGCTGGTAAGCAGTGTTAAAGGCAAGCCATGCTTCCATACCTGCATTGTGACCAAACGATCATCCACCATTACTTCCTTTGTAAGGAAGTCTGCTCCTATTGTGGCTTTGTACTGGTTACTGAATTTTTTGTTCACATACTGATTCATCAAGGAAGTCTTGCCAACTCTGTAATCAAACAGATAATACAAGTTAGTACAAACACTTGGTCAAATACACAACCTTGCTGAATACATACACAACTCAGCAAATGCCTTTCAGAAAAAACATTTCTCTACTATATATACACGTGTGCATCTCAGTATCTCAAGACTATAAAGCCAAAAAACCAAAACACCGAAACCCCCAAAAGTGCGAAATTCAAAACAGCGAACATACACACCATACACCACACAACACACACATCGTCCTCCCCACATTACAACAAACACACACAATACAAATACAAAAACCTACCCTACATATAAAGCAGGGGGGCAAGCCCCCCTACACCCCTGCTACTTACATACCAACTCAGAGGTCTCACCAAAACAAAAAAAGACAGTAAACTCACTACTACACACTCTACAGTCCCCTTGCGAGCACACATCACAAATGTACAACCACCACTTTCAACACTAACAAACACTCATACGCTCACCTACCCTAACCCACACCTAAAACTTCCAAACACATACTCAAATCCCTAAAAAATATTCACTTACCTTAATCTCCAACCATATCCACACACCAAACTGTTAATCAGGCACACAGTACATCCCACGTCACGCAATGCACCACAACCACAAATTCGACTGTGTCCAAGGAATCATCCCATCACCTGCTGTCAGACGAGTAATTAGGTATATATATGTTAAAGAACCAAACACAGTGTTGCCTTACGTGCAGCATATACATTTTTTTAATTACCTGCCAGAGTCTAAGCTTTCCCCTTTAACTCCACCCCAACCACTTATTCCACGACAGTAAAAATGCATCCCATCATTTCTTCCAGTGCCATTTTAGTGTACACAACTACAGAGGTGTCTCTCCTTATGCCTCACCTCTCAACTCATCACAGCACCTCCACATTTGCCTCTGCTCCTTCTGTGTAGTTCCAGAACTGAAGTAATCTAGATGCAACTTCACTAGTGCCTGCAAGAAAACAAGGGAGCCATCTGAATGCAACTTACCAGTATCCCATACCACAGATGTAGGACCCATCTATTTCTGGATCTCCGCATCTTTCAACCCAGGAAACAGCGACACCCAAATCCTTTTCATTTTTCTAGACTTACTCCAGCAAGTAGGTTTTCTGCAGAACCCCAAGTGGTAAACAATTCACAGATTACCACCAGAAAAAAAGCAGCACACCAGACAGTTCCAAGTCTACCTCCAAGTAACTGCAGAGAAAAAGTTATGTTCTTACCATAATGTTCCATCTGTGTTGTTGATCTTCATTCATTACTGATGGGTGTCAGGTCCGTCCTCGGAACAGAGTCTGCAGTTAACATGCTCGCGCCAGCCAAAAAACTCTCGAGCCGAGTCTTACCCATAGTGCCCCCCCCTATTGCCTCAGATTGAGTTTGCCCCTAAGGAAGAAAGTGGAGGCTTTATCTGAGCAACTTCCCTATCATAGGCTAGGACCACATCCAAACCCCCCCAGGAGTCTTTCGGAGGGGGGTGCTGGGTGGGTTGTAATGAACGAATGAACACCACCACAGATGGAACGTTATGGCAAGAATATCTTTATCCAATGTTGTTAATCTTCACTCATTCCTTACTGATGGGACAAAGTCCCTAGCTACTTTGTTACCTGCAAGGCCCTATGGAAGAATACTTCTAAGAACCAATGAACTAAAGGAAGCTCTTTCCCTGGAGACCATATCCAATTTGTAATGAAAAGTATGAGGAGTAGACCATGTCGCTGCTGCACAAATGTCATCCACAAAAGCTCTTGCATGGAAAGCAACAGATGTTGCAACTGAATTCCAAAACAAAGGCTCAGAGAAATACCAGGACTACGAATGGTTGTAACAAATATCTAATGAAGTGCTTTTCATCGCTTTCAATGAAGCAGTTTCTTCAGACAAAATAACATGTCCAATGCACATATAAATAATTAACTGTCACATGATCAATCATTAATTAATAAAAGGTCATAGGATACAAACACACAATAGTTCATTGTGAACCATAAATCGATACAATAAAATCAAACTATTAATGGTCATAACACCTCCAAACCGCAAAACTAACCCCAAATTTCCCCCTAAAAATTTCACATACAACATATTGGCGCAAACTACTTCGACAATATCTATTAAGGCTCTTTAGTTTAAGTAAACTAATGTTGCAGGATTCATTTAAACCTGGATTAGCAAATGCGTTTAGCCTTATTTGCCATGCTAGTTCACGTTCAAGTAAATTAAAAGTGCCACCTCTAATATAACACTCTAATCTACTGCTTTAAATACAAATTTGTGCTGTTTATTTGCTAGTGTGTGTTTAGCCAGTGCATTATCAAGTTTATTAGTTTCAATTGCATGCGTTCATAAACTATCGGAGTCGATGCTCCGTTTTGCCGACAGAAAGCCTTGCAAGATGTGCACCTAGCAATATAGACAACAAATTTTCATTTTTAACAACTTGCACCATATGGCGAAAATTACCTACTACATATGCTTTCTGGATGATATCTTCATTTTGTTTCGTGGGGACGAATGTCAAGCACAAAACTTCGTTGATCATTTAAATAATTCAGACTCTCAAGTTCATGTTTAATTTTCAAAATTTCTCTACTGATTTAGATGTTTAACTAAAGATATAGTGAACCATAGGTATGTTTCTAAAATCTTTAGGAAAAATACTTATTGTAACTTATTCCTGCATTTTACTAGTTCTCATCCATTTTCACAGAAGCATTCGATAATGAAGGGTCAATTGATCAGGGCAGCTAAAATGTTAACATTGGAAGCAGACTGTGGATGAATGTAACTTAAGTAATATGTTCCAACAAAGAGGGTATCCCGTGAATCCAACTGAAGAGACACAATGGGACAATTTCTCCCATTCTAAACAAAGATGTACCCATAAATGGAGTAGGAGATATTAGCAAGTGACAACTACTTGCTGACAGAACCAGTCGGACATCAGACTGTTAACACTACTAACCTTTAGGAGTATAGTTTCATTATAACCTTCACTACAGATACTGAAATTGTTAGAACTATCCTTTTTAAAAATTGAGAGTTAAGTATGATAAATTTTTATTAGAAAAGTTGGGTAACTCTCTGAAATTAGTTTTTAGAAGGGGAGTGAATCTTAAAAACCTTCTTGAAAAGAACGTAACAACGGGCATCCATAAGTTTGCTGGAATGTCCGTGTGTGGTAGATGTAGTACGTGTAAATTCTCTGAAACCGGTAGAACATTTTTTATCAATGAAACAAAGTACGAGTTAAAAAAAGAAGTTATGTACTCACCATAACGTTTCATCTGAGTAGGTACTTCATTTGTCTGCAACCTGTGGGTATCTGATCCAACTTCGGATCTGAGCCGGCAGCTTTCCAAGCTATAAGATCCGAGCTCCTAGCTCCTCCCCCTACCCACAATCCCCTGCTACCTGCTGTATTACCTCAGATATACTTTTTTGCCTCATCACCCAACTAATACCCTTGAGAGAGGAATACACAATATCTAATCTTCTGACAAGAAACTTACAGGTGACCAGAAAATCCCGAAAAGGTTCGGGGGATGGCAGGGGGGGGGGTCTGTTGCAGACAAATGAAGTACCTACTCAGATGGAACATTATGGTGAGTACATAACTTCTTTATCTGAAGTAGTTACTTCATTTGCTCTGCAACCTGTGGGACAGAGTCCCCAGCTACTCAAGAAAAACCTGGGTGGCCTTTACGAAAGGATATTCCGAAGCACCGTGGAGCCGAAAGAAGCCCTACCTCTCAAAATCGTATCTAGTTTATAATGAGAAATGAACGTATGAGAAGAGGATCAAGTAGCTGCTGAACATATGTCATCCAAGGGAACCATGGACCAAAAGGCTGCTGAGGTGGCCACAGACCTTGTAGAATGAGCGCAAATTCCAATAGGGGCTGGCTTACCTGACTATGTAACCGTGAATTATGCACCGATGGATCCAATTTGCTACGGTCACTTTGGAAATGGCTTTACCCATAGCTGATTTTGCAAAGGATACAAACAACTAGTCCGACTTGTGAAAATCTTTAGTTCTGTGCAAGTAGAAACATAGTTCTGTGTACATCCAGTTGGTGCAACTTGTATTCCCCTTTGTTCTGAAAATTTGGGAAGAACACTGGTAAATTTATTGATTGATTAATATTTGACTCTGAAGCCACCTTAGGCAAGAAAGACAGGTTAGTCCTGAGGGACACTATCCTTGTGAAAAATAAGGTAAGGGGGTTTCATACACAGAGCTTGAAGTTCTGAAACCCTCTTGACCGAAGTAATAGCCACTAAGAAGGCTGTTTTCCACGACAAGAACTTTAACGGAACCGAGGCCGCAGGCTCAAAGGGTGGACTTGCCAGGGCTTGTAAGACTAAGGTCAAATCCCATGGGGGCACCACAGTTTTCACAGGCAGCTTCAAAAGAAAGATGCCCCGCAAGAAGGTTTTGCATAATTTTGTAGATGCCAAGGACCCTAAGCCATCACCTACATGAAAATGGGAGATGGCTGCCAACTGCACCTTAACCGTAGAAGCACTTTCTCCCTGCCGAAAAATCAGCTACAGGAAGTCCAGAAGAGTTAGAATAGGAACTGTAAATGGGTTCAGGCCCTTGTCTTTAGCCCAGATGGAGAAACGTTTCCATTTACTATTGTAAAGTTTTCTGGTAGACTGCATATGAGCTGTGACCAGTATGGCCTTAATAGGAGAAGAGATACCGTGAGTCCTAGCCATCACTGGAACTGGATCAACCAAGCCATAAGCTTGAGGTCACCAGGTTCAGGGTTTGGCAACCCGCAGGATGCGAGATCAGGTCTGGAATGGGATCCAGAAACCATGGAGGAGCCAGACTGAGACCGCAGATAAGGGAACCAGATATGTCAAGGCCAGAATGGGGCTATGAGGATAACTTTGCTCCCCAACAGACAGGCTTTCTGTATGAACTTTATCATAAGCGGGAGGGGGGGGGTAAGCATAAAGGAGACCGGGAGGCCAAGCATGAACTAGAGCATCTCTGGGATTCTCCCCTTTGGGGGGGGGGGGGGAGTATTGCGAAGAACTCGCTGCATTTTGTGTTTAATGGAGAAGCAAAAAGATCACAGCGAGGCCAACTCCATTTGCGGAAGATCTGCTTCGCAACAGATGGATTGAGAGACCACTCATACGAAGTGAGAAGTACTCTACTCAGTTTGTCCGCCAATATGTTGGACCGACCCGGAATGTGTGTTGCTACCAGAATCCGGTTGGTGGACATCGCCCATTCCCAAACTCTCATAGCCTCTCAACAACGGGGATAAGACCTGGTTCCTCCCTGTTTATGTACCAGACTACTGACATTGTCAGTCTGGACTGCAATAGTCCCCAGAGGGAGAAGGTCGTGGAGAGCTTGCAATGCCAAAAGCATCGCCCTCATCTCTAGGACACTGATATGCAAAGTGGTCTCTAGGGACGTCCACATGCCTTGGACGGATCTGCCTGAACAATGCCCCCCCACACCCACACGAGGCGAGAAGCGTCTGGTCAACGTGGCTTGGGGCGGGGGGATCACAAAGGGCCTCCCTTCTTTGAGTTCCCGCGCGTGGAGCCAAAGAAGGGAGTCCTTGCAAACTCTGCTCAGTGGTATCTGAGTGTTCAACGGGTGGAGTGATAGGAACCACTGAACTTGCAGGGTCCACTGCAATATCCTCATTCGCAAGCGTGCGTGAAGGGAGAGACCGATCGCTGCCGCCATAGACCCTAGTGCCCTCAGGACCAACTCCGCCGGTGGGGCAGAACTCTGAAGAAGGGCTAATACTTAATAATGACATGCTTCTCAGCCTGTCTGAAGTTAGGGTAGCTCAAGAGTTACGGGTATACAACCTGGCCCCTATGAATTCCAGGACCTGAATGGGGCACAGAGGATTTCTGCAGATTTACTGAGATGCCTAAGTTGTGGGCAAGAGTCAGAGCGTAATCTCTTGCCACGCAGAGTTGATGCCTGTTGGCAGCGGTGAGGAGCCAGTCATCTAGGTACAGAAAGACCTGAACGCCCTGAAGTCTCAGGTGAGCTGCAACCACTGCCATGACTTTGGTGAACACCCTGGGGGCTGAGGTGAGGCCGAACAGAAGAACCCTGAACTGATAATGACTGGCTCCCAGCCGGAAGTGGAGAAACCTTCTGGATAGTCTGTCCATCAAAATGTGGTAGTACGCATCCTTGAGGTCTAGCACATCCAGTCGTTCTCCCGCAGAACGGGGAGAATTGATTGGAGGGTGACCATCCGGAATTTTTCCTTGGGAATGAATAGGTTCAGAGTGGAAAGGTCTAAGATGGGTCTTAGGTCCCCCGTTTTCTTTGGCACCAAAAAGAACCTGGAGTAATAACCCAATTCGGACTGATCTGGAGGGATGGGCTGGATGGCTCTTTTTTCTAGCAACTTTGATACTTCTGAAGCCGCTGCCTCCCTCTGATCAGGTGGTACATCGGGGAGGCGTCTGGTCTTGGGGGGGGGAGGTTTATGAAGGGGATGTAATAACCTCTGGATATGATATGGAGCACCCATCGATCTGTTGTAAGGGACTCCCAATTTGACAGGTGCTCCGTCAAACGCCCCCCCCCAACTGCCTCCAGAGAGGGACAGTCAGGCAAGCCCTCAGGGCTGCTGCACGGGTCTGTCCGAGAAAGGTTATCTAGACCTGAAGTTACGCGGTCCCTCTCTGCCTCTGGGCCAGCATCCACCTTGTCCTCTTCTGCCTCTAGAGGAATAGGGGTCTGAAGCTGGATGGGATTGCTGAGACTTGCGGAACCACAGCTTCTTTTGTCCCCTCTGATTCCTAGAAAAGTATCGTTGGGGATTAGAGAAGCGGACTCAGACAGCATCTTCCCGTCCTTCTCGCTTTGGACCAGCGTATCGCAAACGGTCTTGCCGAAAAGCAAAGATCTGTCAAAGGGCGTGTTCGCGAAGGACACCTTGAAGGGATCCACAAAGTCGCAAAGACTGAGCCAGGCGTGGCGTCGCAAGACTATTCCGGCTCTGCTGGCCCTAGCGGCTCGCTCCCTCAGTTGCATGGGAGAGAAGCCGCATGGACGTTAGAAATGGATTTTAGAGTGGCCATCGGAGTCGAAAAACGGTCTCCAACAGACATGGACTCCGGGGGGGGGGGGGGTTTGGGGTGCTGCAGCGTATTCCTTAATCAAGTCTCGCTATAGCCTGATGGTATGTGCCATATAGTTCAGCGCCCTTATCGAGAAGGTCGCTGAAGCAAACATCCGCTTCCCAATGCAGTCCAGTGCTCGAGATTCCTTATCTGGTGGGTGGACCGAAGAACTCTCCTGTGCAAGTTCTTTCTTGGTGGCAGCAGCCACCAACATGGCATCAATGGGAGATCCCTTGGCCCAAGACTGCCTATCTGTAGGGGGACTAAGGACTTTCAGGACGCCTAGGAATTGGCTCCATGGTGTCTGGCTCCTTCCATGCCCTGGTAGTAATCAAGTCTACCAGGGGGTCAGCCGGAGGGGACACCCAGGAGGTAGATGGGCCTGCCTCAAACGCCTCCAGGAACACGGATTCATCCACGGAAGGTTTTTGGGCAGACCACCCCCCTCTAATACGCAACATTTCCATGATGTCTCTGAAGGACACATCCTCGGGGGGGGGGGGTGACCTTGGGAACCTTCCCCTTCATCTAAATCCGTGTTGGTGGTAACAGACTCAGGGGAGTCCAGGTGCCTCCTTTTACACCTACGTTTACGAGGGACCTCCACGGTGGGGATATCTGAAGAGGGCTCATCCACGGGTTCTTGTTACTCCACGGGAACTAGCTGGAGGGCTTGAGCAAGCTGTTCCGATGGTCGGATGACGGAGGATAGACCCACATATGCAGGGGGTACGGAAGGATCCGAAGCCTGGACCGGGGACCTGGAGGACCTCGACATTACCCACTCCACTACCTCAAAAGCCGAAGAACTACTCTCGCCAGGCTCCGAAAGCATCCTCCTCGGCTCCGAGAGAGGTGCGCTCTGAAAACCAGCGGCGAAGACACCAACTCCCCCGGATCCGACGCTCGACCCCGAGAACTCAGATCTGACATGCTCGAGAGTATAGTCGGCGAAGAGACCAGCGCTATCGGTGCCAACAAATCCCCGGCTCCTCAAGAGCCCGGATCAGGCGATTCCGAGACCCGAAATAGTCGGAGAAGGAGTGATCGGAGCAAAAATGGGGGCCGCGCTCCCTCCCAGAGGGGGGGAGGCAAGAGCACCCCATCTACATTTGGGTCTGTATGAATCGACTCATCATCCGACTCATGTCCACTTCGGTGAGGCTTCTGGTCAATCTAGAAGTCGAAGCGGGCCAGGAGGGCCGCCTCGACGACCTCTAGGGAGACCGGTTGTCCTCCTCCGGCTCTGGCAAAAAGCTGGGCGAACGGAGCTGAGAGGGGGAGGATCCGGAGACCCTCGAGGGAGACTTAAGTCAGTTTAGATGGCGGGGCTGAGGGCCGAGTCTCAGCCCGCCTTTTATGGGATTTGTGCCCTTCCTTATCCTTGTGCCTCTTCTCCCTGGAGGAAGAGGCACCAGAGTCACCCGTGCTTGAACCCAAAGATGGAGGTTGAGTCCCGGGCTGAGCAAGGGGCGCAGAAGGCACCGGGGCTGCCGAAGCAGCCTGAGCGGGAGAGGAAGAAGCAGATTCCTTGGGCAGCTTTCCCACCAGGATCAGCTTATTTTTCCTATCCCTAAGCGCCCGGGGGTTAAAGGCCGCACAAATTTGGCAGGCCATAGATAAATGGGCCACCACCAGGCATAAAATGCACTGAGTGTGGCAATCAGCTGGTGAAAGCTTATGGCCACACTCAGTACACTTCGAAAAAATGGCTTTGGGCCCTTCAGCCATTTTAAACTCCCTCACACACACCCACCCAAACACTAAGGGGGGGAGGGGTGTAACAGAGGAACTAACTAACTACGAGAAAATTTAACTAAACCACCAAAAACTCAGGGGCACTACACATGTACACTACAACTTCACAAAAACACTAGAGAAAAAAAGGACGATCTCACCAAAGCCAACAGCTCTTCAAAAGATAGCTACTTCAGCCGCGGCAAAAACGATCTGAGGCAATACAGCAGGGGATTATGGGTAGGGGGAGGAGCTAGGATCTTGTAGCTTGGAAAGCTGCCTGCTCGGATCCGAAGTCGGATCCAATACCCACAGGTTGCAGAGCAAATGAACTACTTCAGATCCTAAGTTAAACTAACTAAATTTGTCTATATTGCTAGGTGCACATCTTGCAAGGCTTTCTGTGTCGGCAAAATGGAGCGTAGACTTCGAGATAGAGTTTACGAACACACATGCAACTGAAACTTGATAATGCACTGACTAAACACACACTAGCGAATAAAGGGCACAAATTTGTATTTAAAACAATAGATCAGATACAGTGTGATATTAGAGGTGGCCCTTTTAATTTACTTCTTTAAGAGCGTGAACTAGCATGGCAAATGAGGCTAAACGCATTTGGTAATCCAGGTTTAAATGAATCTTGCAACATTAGTTGTTTACTTAAACTAAAGAGCCTTAACAGATAATGGTTAGTCAAAGTAGTTCACACCAATATGTTATATGTGAAATTTTTAGAGGAAAATATGGGGTTACTTTTGCGGTTTGGAGGAGTTATGATCATTAAGTTTGATTTTATTGTAATGATTTATGGTTCACAACGAACTATTTTATGTGATTTTGTACCACGTGACCTTTTATTAATTAATGTTTGATCATGTGACAGTTATTTATATGTGCATTGGAGGTATGTTATTTTGTCTGAAGTTGCTTCATTGAAAGTGATGAAAAGTGCTTCATTAAATATTTGTTAGAACCATTCGTAGTCCTGGTATTTCTCGGAGCCTTCATTTTGGAATTCAGTTATTTGTTTTCATTTAGTTTGTCTCGATGTTGCAAATGATTTGTGGAATGCGCTTTGACTTTAGCTAGTAATGAGGCTTTGTTCTGTTGGTAAATGAAGCAAATAGGTAACTTTGGAAACAGGTCTCCCCAATCTTGGTCCAGAGAATGAATAACTGGTCAGATTTTCGTAACTTAGTTGTGTCTAGATAAAAACGCAACTGCCTACACACATCAAGCACATCAAGAAAGCAGGGCCGAAAAAGGATCAATTCCATTTTTACGAAATCAAAAAATGAATCTTTTCCACTTAGAAGTTTCCTGGTGGATGGTTTATGGGAATCCAGAAGAATGTGGCGTACATAGGACAGGTTGTTTTGCCTGGCAATTACTGAAATTGGAGAAGCCAAGCTGTCAGTCTGAGGCTCGATAAGTTCGGATGAATCAACCCGTGGGTGTGACAGTAGTTAAGAGCTGGATCCAGAATCCATTGTTGATGTACTAGGCGAGGCCAAAGAAAGGGAAAACAAATTTAAATCGGGGCCAGTAGGGTGCAAGGACTACTTTGCTTTTCAACCAGAGCTCTTCAAAACATTGTGGTAGAGGAAGGGGAGGGTATGCATAAAGTCGTCCCGTGGGCCAACTGTGCACCAGAGCGTCCCGCAATACACCCCTTGTGGGGGAATTGGGGAAAAGTAGTCACTGCATTTGCGATTTGCAGGGGACGCAAACAGATCGCAGCAAGGCTGGCCCCAGTGACTGAAGATCTCTACTGTTATGACAGGATTCAGGGATCACTGGTAAGGCAGGAGAATGCATCTGCTCAATTTGTCTGCAATTACGTTGGAATCCCTGGAAACTAGCTTTGCTAACAAAGCAGTTGGAAGCCATCGCCCACTGCAAAATTCTCATGGCCTCTCGACAACCGGCAGGACTTTGCTACCCCTTGTTTATTTGTTGATGTACAAGACTGACATGTCACACTGGATACCAATCATTCCTGAAGGAAGAACAGGTTGAAATGCTTGCAATCAGTTCTAGAACACTGATATACAGGCTGGCCTCCAAGGGTGAACAAGTGCCTTGGACTGTCATTCCCTGGAAATGACGCCCCACACCCAATGAGGGAGGCATCCGTGGTCACTATAGCTCTGGACTGAGAGGGGGAGAAAGGGTGATTCCATAGCTGCTCTTCTGGCTTTCATCCACCAAATTAAATCTTGTTTGCACAGATTTGTTATCCTGATTTGAAAGGACATAGGATGAGTCACAGGGGACCACTCCTATGGAAACATGAGCCATAAAGACTCATAGAAAATGTTTATATCACATGGGATTACCCGCTACCAACAGTTCAAAAGATAGATCCTAGAAAACTGCATACAGTGGTCCAAGAAAAGAAAAAAGTAGCACTGATCATTGAAATCGCCACACCCAGTGACTACAGTGCCTTACATACAGAGAGAGACAAAGTCATAAAATAGCTGTATTTGTAGGCAGAAACGAGAGCCATGTGGAAGAAAGATACCCAGACAGTTCCAATAGTAGTGGGCGCAACAGGTCTTATAAAAAAGAATTCACAAATAGTACTTAGATAGGTTACCAATTCAGGTAACACTATAGGAATTGCAGGAGTTATTACTGGGCACATTGCGGGTGCTGCAAACAGCACTTTTGGCTGACAGAGTGAAACAATACTAACTTCATGAACTTTAATCGTATTTTGACTTGGGA
Source organism: Protopterus annectens (assembly GCF_019279795.1). Taxonomy (NCBI): domain Eukaryota; kingdom Metazoa; phylum Chordata; order Ceratodontiformes; family Protopteridae; genus Protopterus; species Protopterus annectens. The sequence continues at coordinate 730,754,962 of NC_056741.1, read as the reverse complement.
ATGGGGTCCATTCCAGTCATGGCATTAGAAACCCAAGACTTGGAGAAATTAAAAACGACAAAAGACCACTGTCAGTAAAAGGCACTGTAGGAGTCTCATGTGCAGTATTGCCAGTGGAACTATAGTTATCAAAGCTGCCACTGACCCTAGTAGTTTGAGAATTACCCGAGCCAAAGCTTTGTCATGTTAGAATACCAACTGGAATTGAGATCTGAGTCTCTACAGTACATGGAGTTGTAGGGAGGACTAGGCAAAATTGAATATCGAAATTTGCTCCTATGAACTATTCTTTTAAGAAGGAGTCAAGTTGCATTTGTCCTTGCTTACTGTTCTCCCCAAGTGTTACAGTAGTTGCAGTGTAGTGAGTGGCCGAAACCAGTAGATGCTTGGTTGGGGGGGGGGGGGGGTGAGGAGCCAATCTCAGTATGGAAACACCTGGAATCCTTGCAATCTCAAGTGAGCTGTTACTACTGCCATGCAATTGAACACTCTTTGGGCCATAGAGAGACCAAAACGTAGCACACTGAATTGGTAGCGATTGGCTCCCAGCCGGATAATGTAGGAATCTTCTGGAGAGTTTGTCCATTTTTGTGTAGTAATACACATCCTGAAGATCTAAGCATATCCAATCTTTCTCCAGAAAAGGAAGTAGAGAATGAACCTCGAACATCCGGAATTTCGTTTGACAAACTTTTGCTTAGGATGCTGAGGTCCAGAATTGGCCTCCAGTCCACTGCCTTTTTGGCACTAAAGTACAGCTGTGTACACTTACCATAAATGTAGACGTTAGAGTGTATTTACTGTTGCAGTCATTACATTTGGGTTATCTGCTTGCAGGAGCCCTCAGTCGGCCTGATTAACAAAGTCTTGGGTCCTGCGTCGCTTGCTGTCCCTCTTCCATGACGTCACTGGTATAAAACATGCAGCAGACGCCATTTTAATCAGTTTTTCTTGCCCCAGATGTCAGGTGCCCCTCAAGTGGGGTGCAAATATCTAAACGCATGTAATTTAGAGCACAAAAAATATACCTCCAAATAAAAGCAAACAAAAAGGCTTTTGCACATAGTAAGAGAAAAAAAGAGGTATAAGAGAAAAATAGGGGGCTGGAGGGTGGGTAACCAGGACTGCAACAGTGAATACACTAACATCTACATTTATAGCAAGTGTACACAACTGCACTATGTTCGTGTTTCACTGTTGCAATCATTACATTATATAGCATTAGGAGCAGCTATAAGGCCCTGTAGGACAGCAGTGGTAGTGCCTGCTCTGGATTTAGAGGAGAGATAAATGGTAATGCTTGGTGAACGTATGAACTGAGCTCCAGATAACAGCTTCTAGAATGTCTCTAGAAGGAACCCCTCTGAGAAAGGCTGCAGAAGCAGATGCAGCCCTGGTAGAATGGGATCTGCTCCCCTTGGGAACAGGTTCACCATGATGCATGTAGCAAAAACGAATACAATGGCTTATCCATTTTAAAATTGTCTGCTTTGAGATGGCTTTTCCCTCTGCTCCTGCAGCAAATGCCACCAGTAGCTGCTCCGATTTTTCTTAAGAAATTTTGTCCTGCTCAAGTAAAATCTTAGTCGTCTGTGTACATCCAATGAATGTAGAATCTGCTCCCCTTGTTCTGTGGATTTGGGGAAAAAGTTGGCAGATGAATTGTCTAAGAGCCACACTGGATACCACTTTAGGCATAAAGGATGGATTGGTCCTGAGCGCTACCCTGTCCAGGTAGAATATAATAAACTGCTCCACTGCCATGAGAGCCTGTAGTTCTGAGATCCTTCTAGCTGAAGTGACTGCTACAAGAAAAGCTGTCTTCCAAGGGAGAAATTTTATGTCTGCAGTAGCAGCTGGCTCAAAAGGAGGCAGGATGAGTTTTTCCAACACAAAATTGAGGTCCCATGCAAGAGTTGGTGCTCTCCTGGGAGGTCTTAAATTTCTGGGCCATCTGAGATGCTGCTTTAGCAGGGGATGAGACAAGAGGGGAGGCTGTGTTGTAATGAGCTGAAATGGCAGAGGCGTGGATTTTTATGGAAGAGAAAGTCAGGCCCTTGTGAAGCATCTCAGTTAAATATTGCAAAATCTGAGGAATATTGGGCCATTTATGTGCTTATTCCTTGTGCCTGATTCCAGGCACAGAATCTTCTCCATTTATCAGCATAAGATTTTCTAGTGCTAGGCCTTCTATCCTCCAAAATGACATCCATCACAGGTTTACTGAGAGATGTAACTGGTGAAATTAGTTGATTAGCCATGCTGCAGGATTCAGAGTTTGGAGCAGTGTGTGTAGAATTTGAAAGTTCTGCAGAGACAGTAGATAAGGTGCCTGAGGCAGGTACCACGGAGGAAGGTGCGACTGTGTAGGTGTGGGTAAACCAGTGTTGGAGAGGCCAGTCTGGTGCAATCAATCATCTTTGTTTTTTCCTGTCTGACTTAGTAATACCCTGGAAAGCAGAAGCAGAGGGGGAAAAGCATAGACTGACAGGTTTTTCCAGCTGAAGGATACAGCATCCACTTTCCAAGCTTTTTTGTGATTGATTCTTGTGCAGAATATGTCCAACTGATAGTTTTGGGGTGAGGCAAAAAGATCAATGTCTGGGCTCCCCCATTTGCGTGTCAACATGCTGAAGATTTGCAGATCCAGTTTCCATTAGTGTGGGTCCATAAGATTTCTGCTTAGTCTGCCAGAGTATTTTGCTTTCCTGGCAGGAACTGAGCTTGTCGATCTATTTGTTAAGACAAGGCTGTGTTCCACAAGGCCATGGGTAGTATGCAAAGGGGTAAGAATGGGTACCCCCCCCCCCCCGCTTAAGTAACACATGACTGTGGTGTTGTCCCATCTTTATTAGTAGTAGTCATGGATGAAGAAAGCCCTTGAAAGCTGTCAGAGCATTCTGTACAGGTAACATCTTTTCCTGGTTGATATGCAGGTGCATTTGATTTGGACTCAATTTGCCCTGAAAGCATCTTCCTGCCAGATGCGCCCCCCCCCCCCCAACCATAGTCAGTCTGAAAGTCAGGGTTTGCGTGGCAGGGGGTGGAATGAATGATGGTCCCTTGATTTGGTAACAGGCCTCTGCCTACCATAGGAACTCTTGCTGCAGGCAAGGAATGATAGGAATCACTGCTTCCAGGCTGTGACAATGGTGACTCCATAAGCTTTTTAGGTACCATTGAAGTTTCCTCATATGCAGTCTTGCATATGGAATTAGAATGCAAGAAGCCATGAACCCAAAGGTCTGCAGAATTTGTCTTGCAGATAACTGGGTTTTTGTGGCCACTTGTTTGAAGTCAGTCATCAATTGGACTTGTTTGTCTGGTGTGAGGTAAGCCATCTGGGCAGTTGTATTAAAGCTTGCACCCAGGAATGTAATTTGAGAGGGTACCAGTTGTGATTTATTTTCGTTTATGGTGTACCCTAGGCAAGTTAGAAGCCTTTTTACAAACGCCAGATGCTGTAGAACAGTGTCCGTTTTCTGCCTGAATTAGACAATTGTCCAGATAAGGATAAATTTGAATGCTTGTCTGCAAAATGCAATTACTGGTGCCAAGCACTTTGTGAAAACCCTGGGCGCAGTATACAAGCCAAAGGGCAGTGCAGAGAACTGGTAATGTAAATAGCCTGCTTTGAAGCAGAGGTATCTCCTGCAAGATTCCCTGATTGGGATATGCAGGGTAAGCCTCAGGCTAGAGTTACCAACCAGGCATACTTGCCTAGCATAGGCAGCAACTGTCTCAGCATCTTGAATTTTGGAATGTCCAGGAAAGTATTTAGAATGGATAAGTCCAGAACTGGATGCCATGATTTGTCTTTTCTGGGTACTAGGAAAAGTCTTGAATAAAAACCTTGTCCTTTTTCCTTTTCTGGTACTGGCTGAAGAGCCCCCATATCCATGAGGGACAACTTGTTTCTGGGCCTCTGCCCATTCATTTGGAGGCAGATACGGCCATCCGTTTGGAGCTGGCAATGTGTGGAAATGAAATCTGTATCCCTGGGATACTATATTTAAAACCCACTTGTCCTGGGTAATTAGATGCCAATTTTGTGCATGAAGAGCTACTTTTACCCCCAAAGGGGCTGCCAGACGATAAGTGCTTGGAAATGGCAGAGGAAAGTCATTGAGACTGTTTACCGTAGGGGGGCATTGCTACTTCCAGATTTGGAGGTGGAGGCACCCCATTGTTTTATGTAAGTTCCTTGTGACTGAAACCCGGAGCCTTTGGAGTGTCTGGGTTTGACCTGAGCGGCTCTGGTGGGTACTGGAAAGGCCCAATTCTTAGTAGGCCAGTGCCTACTGAATCTGGGTAGCTGCACTTGTAGGAAATCTTTTACAGTTTGCATAGATTTTGCTTTGTCTTCCATCTTTTTCAAAACTTCTTCTGCCTTATTACCAAATAGACTATCCTGTTGTAAAGGAGCATCCAACAATTTTACTTTAACATGATCAGGCAGACTTTGCTCCTTGAGCCAAGCATGCCTTCTTATCACAGGATCCAGTTACAGCGGCCCTGCAAGAGGCCTCCAAGGAATCAAAACCACATTGCAAAGTATGCTTTCCAACTTGTTCAGCTGAATGCAATAAATCCTGCAACTCATTTTCCACACAGTCAGAAATCAACATCATTTTCTGTTTAATTCCATGACACGTTGCTGATATTTAAGCATATGAAAGACAGTTTAAAGCCCTGATTGCCAGGGTTGCAGACGTGTAAACCTTCTTACCCCATCTATCCAGCGCCCTGGAGTCTCTATTAGAAGGGGTAGGATTTTTAGCAGTAGAAGCCTTAACACCCTTGGGACCCTGAGAAATTGTTTCAGGGTCAGCAGTAGGGTTTTTAAAAACAAATTTGTGGGAGTCAGGAACCTTGTAATACCAGTCTGGCTTACTAGGAGCCGGAGGGCAGGAAATCAGGAGCCATGCTGCATTCTGAGAAAACAGTCAATGTCTAGAACAGGAGGTATAGTGAAAAGCCTATGCTGAGGAAGAAATCCCGAAGCCTCTTTTTGGATTCTGAAAAATTCTGACTCTCCCAATGAAAATGCTCCCTTAAGATATGCAAAGTTTCTCCAAAAGAAAAATCCTCAGGAGAAGCAGAAGGGATGGATTCTTCTGCATCAGAATCCTCATAAGGTGGAATAGAAAATTCCTGATCAGAAGAAATGGAAACCTGATCTGAAGTTTCATAATCAGTGCCTTGCCTAGGCCTCTTAGGAGGGGGTTGGGAACCCCTGATCAAGGTAATTAAATCCTCAGCCATTTTGATAATTTGTTTTTTAGGCATAGGGGCCTGAACACATGGCCCATGCGTTTTTTTAGACAGAAGTTGGTTTTGGCCTTGTTTTTGATGGTGTTGGTTTAATATACAAATCTTTAAAAGCCTGCAAACACCCTCGGAAGCCAGTGCCTGCGCAGCGGCTCCGGACCCATCTAAGGGAGAGACATCTGCAGGTTCAATACTTGAAGTGTCTCGCGGCACAATTGACTCCGAATGGGTCTCAGTAGAGGCCTGCGAATCAAAAGCAGTGGGTATCAAGGGCTGCAAAAGCGCCTCACTGAGTACCGGCGAACCAGAGACTGGCTTAGAAGCTTAGTCATCGGATTTGGACATAGACTGTCTTTTCTTTCCGTTTTTTGTGAATTCCGGTAGTCTGATTGCTAACCAATGACATTTCTGGATAGTTAAATCTTGAGCTAAAATATTTACATGCAAAAATATACCGATGCTTAATAGTGCATTGGTTAAATTTAGCACAAAATCGACAGCAAGGCATGCATGTTGTGGTCAGGGCCTAGGCAAGGAATAGTGCAAATGAAAATTGAGGTATTTGCTTCCAAGTAATACAATTAACTTTTACTGACATCGGTAAGGAGCAAGAAACAGTTTCCCCAACGGGGTACTTGGCTTTAGATTGAAGACTTCGGTTCTGAAACTCAAACGAAAACTTCAGGAGTCGGCCGACCGGCACTTGCGAACTGCTTCTGCTTCGGGCACTGCGCAGCAAGACAGACAGATTAAAATGGCGCCGGCTGCATGTTTTATACCACTGACGACCTGACGTCATGGAAGGGACAGCAACTAACGAAGAACCCAAGACCATTATTCAGGCCGACTGAGGGCAACCTGCCAGCAGATACCCAAAAGTAATGACTGCAACAGTGAAACACGAACATCTGCTTGAGCAGTGGGTGAGAAGAGGGGAGGCTCTGTGCTGTAATGAGCTGAAATGGCTAAGGCATGAATTTTGGAGGAAAAGGACAAGCCCTTATGAAGCAGTCAAGTATTGTAGAATCGGAGGTAAACTGAGCACTGCTGCGCTCACCCCTTGAGACTGATTCCAGGCACAATCTTTTCCATTTTGCAGCATAAGATTTTCTAGTACTAGGCCTCCTTGCCTCTAAAATGATATCCATCACAGATTTACTTAGGGATGGTAAAGGAGAGATTAGGTAATTAGCCAGGCTGGTAGGTTCAGGGTTTGCAGCTGAGGGTGCAGAATCTGGTTCTCCTGCTGAGACAACAGGGAAGGAGTATGAGGCAGGTGCCATGGGGCCAAGTGTGACACTGCGCAAGAGTGGGTACTAGTGTTGGCGTGGCAAGTCTGGTGCAATTAAAATAGTCCTTGGCTTGTCCTGTTTGATCTTTAGTAGTACCTTGAAGAGCAGAGACAGAGGAGGAAAAGCATAAACTGAGGTTTTTCCAGCTGAAGGATAGAGCATCCACTTTCCAAGCTAGCTTGTGAGGAATCCTTGTGCAAAATTTGTCCAACTGATGGTTCTGGGGGGAGGTAAACCGGTCTATATCTGGGCTCCCCCACTTGCTTGTCAACATGTTGACAATCCTTTGTTCCAGTTTCCACTCGTGTGGGTCCATGATAGTGTGAATGGTAGTCCCGTTTTGGTGGCAGGCCACTGCCCACCAAAGGAACTCTAGGCGTAGGCACGGTATGATAGGAATCATTGCTTCTAGATCCTGTGAATGTTGACACCATAAGCTTTTGATACCATTGTAGTTTCCTCATATGCAGCCCTGCATATGGAATTAGAAGAATGCAGGAGACCATGAACCCCAAGGCTTGCAGTACTTGCCTTGCAGATAAGCTGGGTTTCTGTCGCCACTTGTTTGAAGTAGATTGTCAAATGAATCAGTTTCTCTGGCGTGAGGAAAGCCATCTGGAAATTGTATTCAAGCTTGCTCCCAGGAATATAATTTGTTGACAGGGTACCAGGTGTGATTTCTTTTCGTTTATGGTGTATCCCAGACAAGTCAGCACCCTTTGAATAAAGGCCAGATAATTCAAATGCATGTCCTGGCTTTCTGCCTGAATTAGACAATCGTCCAGGTATGGGTATATTTAAATATCTCTCTGCCTGCAAAATGCAATGACTGAAGCTAGGCACTTTGTGAATACCCTGGGCGCAGTAGATAAGCCAAAGGGCAGTGCAGAGAACCGATAGTGCATGTATCCTGCTTTGAAGCATAGGTATCTTCTGCAAGACTCCCTGATGGGGATGTGCAGGTATGCTTCTTTTAAGTCTAGTATTGCCAACCATGCATCTTTGCCTAGCATAGGAAGCAGCTGGTGAAGAGTGAGCATTCTGAATCTTGGAATCACCAGAAAGGTGTTTAGAGTAAGAAAGGTCCAGGATAGGATGCCATGTATTGCCTTTTCTGGGTACCAGGAAAAGTCTCTGAATAGAAACCTCGTCCCTTTTCCTCTTCTGGTACCAACTGAATAGCCCCCATGCTTGAGAGAGAATTTGATTTTGGGCCTCTGCCCACTGATTTGGGGGTAGATCTGGCCACCCGCTTGGTGGTGGTAACGTGTGGAAGTGAAATCTGTATCCTTGGGACACTATTTAAAACCCATTTGTCCTGGGTAATGAGTTCCCAGTTTTTGGCCTGCAGACCAATCTTTCCTGCCTAAAGGAGCATTCCAGTTGGGAAGTGCATGGAAGTTTTAAAAATAAGTCATTGAGACAGTTTCATACGGGGGAAGTTTTACTACTCCCAGATTTGGCTGAGGAAATCCCCCACTGCTTAGTCTTGTGTCCCCTGGGACTGAAATCTGGGGTTTCTGCTGTGTCTGGGTTTGGCTTGAGAAGACCTGGAAGGGGCTGGAAAGAACCAATTCTCAGTGGGCCAATGCCTACTAAATCTAGGAGGCTGAACTTGCAAGAAATCCTTAACAGTTTGCATAGATTTAGCTTTATCTTCCATCTTAAGAACTTCCTCAGCTTTGTTGCCAAACAGGCGGTCCTGATTTAAGGGAGCATCCAACAGTTTAGCTTTAACATGATCAGGCAAAGACTGCTCCTTAAGCCAAGTATGCCTTCTGAGCACAGACAGAGTAAGAACAGCCCTGCAAGAGGCCTCTAATGAATCAAATCCACATTGCAAAATATGTTTATCAACCTGTTCAGCAGAATGCATTAAATCCTGTAATTCTTTATTTTCAGCACAGTCAGGAATCAATTTTCTGTTTAAGCAACCCAATAACATGTTGTGGATACTTTAACATATGAAACTGGCAGTTTAAAGCCGTAATGGTCAAGTTGGCAGAAGTGTAAACCTTTCTTACCCCATCTATCCAGCGCCCTGGAGTCTCTCAAAAGGGGTAGGATTTTTATCAGTAGAAGCCTTAATGCCCTAGGGGCCCTGTGAAATAGTCTCTGGATCCACAATAGGATTTTTAAAAAGAAACTTGTGTGAATCAGGAACCCTGTAATATGTCAGGTTTTCTGGGAGCAGGCGGCAAAGAATCAGGGGCCAAACTAGATTCCGAAAAGGCATCAACAATGTCTAGTACAGGAGGTACAGCTAAAGGCCTATACCAAGGCAGAAGTAAGAAATTCCTAAGCCTCTTTTTTGAATCGGGAAAATCATGGCTTTCCCAGTGGAAATGCTCCCTTAGAGTATTCTAAGGTTTCACCAAAAGAAAAATCCTCTGGAGGGGAAGCAGAGGGAATACAGTCCTCTGCATAAGAATCCTCATAAGTAGATTAGGGCAAATCCAGATCAGAAAAATCAGAATCCTGGTCAGAAGATTCATAAACAACTTCAGTACTAGGTCTCTAAGAAGGGGGAGGTTGGCTTCCCCTGAATAAAGTTATAAGATCTTCAGCCATTATGTTTTTTAGGCATAGAGGCCTGAGCATGCGGCCGGGGCGTCTGTTTGTTAGGCATGGTTCAAGATTTAGGCCTAAATGAAGGAGGCGTCTGTTTAATATGCAAGTCCGTATGCCTCAATGCACTCTCAGAAGCCAGTGCCTGCACAGCGGCTCTGGACCCATCCAAGGTACAGACATCAGCAGGTTCCACAGTTGAAGCATCTCACGGCATACTGGACTTTGAATGGGTCTCAAAGGCCTGCGAATCAGAAGTAGCGGGTATCCGGGGCTGCAAAAGTGCCCGAGTACCGGCGACTGGCTTAGAAGTGTCAGCAGATTTGGACCTAGGCGGCCTCTATCTTTATCTTTGCGTTTTTTTCAGAATCCCAGTGTCAGATGGCTAAAAGACTACATTTCTGGATAATTAAACTGAGAACAGAAATATTTAGAGGTGAAAATATACAGGCAACTGATAGTATGCTGATTAAATAAAGCACAAAACCGACAGCAAGGTACGTCGTGGTCAGGGCCCAGGCAAGGAATACAGTACGAATGAAAATCTTTGAGTTATTTGCTTTCCACAAGTAATGCAATTATTAACTTTTACTAACATCAGTAAGGAGCAAGAAAAAGTTTCTTCAATGGGGTACTTAGCTTTAGTTGAAGAATTCAGTCTCGGCCAACTGGCACTTGCGAACTGCTTCGGGCACCACACAGCAAGAAAGACTGATGTAATGGCATTGGCTGCATGTTTTATACCCGTGACATCATGGAAGAAGGGACAGCATCTGACAGGACCCAAGAGGGCCACTGTAAACAGATAACCCAAATGTAATGACTAAAACAGTGAAACGCGAAGAACATCCTCAAGCAGAACCCAGATCCTGTCTGGTGGGACTATTTGGATGACCCTTTTTTGAAAGGGTTTCAGATTTCTTGAGCTGCTACTTCCCTTTGACTGGGTGGAACATCATGAATGTGTGTCAACCGACTTGGGTAAAGGTCAAAAAGGATGTAGTAACCGCTGGCAATTATCTGCACCCAAAGATCTGTGGTTATCGTTTGCCAGGCAAGGTGGTGTAGAGAAAGTTGCCCCCCCCCCCCTCGACTGCTTCAGGAGCGCTGATCGGGTTGTCCAGAGAAGGAATCTCTGGATCCCTGATTAGGCAGACTCCCTCCTGCCTCTAAAAGGGCATCTTTTGGTCAAGTTCCCCCTCCTCTGCCCCAGGGGGAAAACTTGCCATGTCACAGAAAGGACCATGGGATTTCTTGCATCATAACTTCCCTCTCCTCCGATTCCTGGAATAGGATTGTTGGGGGTGGAAAAATGTACACCTACCGCAGACAAGGCCTTACCATACATTTCACACCTGGCTAAAAGGGTCTTTGACCTTAGGGTCAAAGAGAGGCCTCTACAGGGGCATTCAGGAAGGAAGACTTAAGGATCTGCAAAATAACATAGGTGCATCCAGGTATGATGTCTCGCGACAACGCCCACACCTGCTGATCTATGATCTAGCTGTTGCCTCAGTAGAATGAGAAATCAACCGCATGGAGGAGCTAGAAATAGATTACAGGGTGGCAAGCTGTGAGGCAACTTTGTCACATACCCCATCAGCAACTGCTCCTGCAAGGATTTCTGAGAGTTCTGAGATTAGATCTCTCTGAAGGCAAGTGAAGTGTGCCAGATAGTTCAGAGACCGAATGGCTAAGGTCGATGAACACACTCACTTCCCATCCCAAATCTATCACCAAAGACTAGAGGTTAGGGGATGGACAGTAGAACTCTCCTCAGATAGCTCTTGGTGGCCACCCCCACAACCATAGCATCTACTGGCAGGACCTTGGACCAGTGTGGACAGTCTTCTGGAGGAAGACTTTTGTCTGGTCTCAGAGGGATAGGTTTAATGGTATCCGGATTCCTCTAGGGACGCTGCACTATGAGGTGTACCACGTCATCTGCAGGTGGGGTCACCCATGAAGTAGAGAACCAGGCACGGAAAGTCTACAACACAGACTCCTCTGAGGAAGGGGTGGTGGACTTCCAGTCCCTCCAATGCTTTAGGATCTCTAGTATGTCTCCAAGGGAGACATCCTCAGGGGGCAACCGTGGGGACCCTTCCTCTTCATTGTAGTCTGCATCTTTGTCGAGGGATTCTTCAGGGGAATCCACAGTGGGGGCATCTGAAGACTCTGCAGAGTGGGTATTGTGTGGTAAGATGTCTTGAGGATACCATGCCTGGTGTCCTTGAGTAGTGGGCTGGGTCAACTGCGGCTCAGAGGAAAGGAAGATATGGGTCTTTGGCACCAAAGGTACCAGATGAGCCTGCTGAGGCAATAACCCTCTCCATCACCTGGAAAGCAGGTTTGCCCGAAGAGGGATGGGAGCCCGGAACAGAGAGACAACCTCGGGACCGGGGTCACACCCAGCACCAACGAACCCACTCCCAGGAAGAAACCACGGGATAACCCAGTTCTATCTAAGCATTTGGAACTGTAGTAGACAGCACAGAGGACACAGGCGCTGCACTAGGGATCACGGTGCCGACAGACCAGTGTCAATCCAGAGGATGGTCCGGCTTTGAATGAGTCAAAGGCCAAAGGGTAGACTTTGGAGCCTTGCTAAGGTCTACCAATAGAGCCGAAGAGCTGGAACAGGGGTTGGCGTCTGTCAGAGGTCCAATATCTCCAGGGAGGTCGAAGGAGGAAAGTATGCAGGAGTCCGTGGAGAAAAAAATCCTCTGCTCCAGGTGGGAGGGAGGATTTGGAGGGTGTTGGAAAAATAGAAGTTATGTTCTTACCATAACGTTCCATGTTAGTTGTCTTCTTCTCGCCTTCTTCTTGCTGGATGGGTTCGGAGCCGACCTCGGCTCCGACTCGGCCACTCTAAAAGCTCGAGAGTTGGTTCCACCGGCTCGAGGCTCCCCTTAATAGTATCAGAATAACTATAAACAAAGTCCACCTCTAAAAACCAGGGAAAAAGAAGGGTGACCTACATCCTGATCCAGGAAATATGCACAACAGCATATGCCTAAGAAAAGAGGTGGTAGAAAGAGAGGTCACAATCACAACTCCTCTAGGTCTGTCCAGGCCAGGGGGAAGGAGGGTGGGACGCAAGAAAAAGGCGAGAAGAAGACAACTAACATGGAACGTTATGGTAAGAACTTTTAGTTATGTACTCACCATAACTTCAGATGTTTGGGATCCATCTCGCCTACATTCTGACTGATGGGTTCGGAGCCGATCCCTCGGCTCCGACTCGGCACGCTTATGCCAAAGAGCGAAGTCTCTTATTGGCTGAGCTTACTATATCCCAGGATGCACCACTACCAGTCCCCCAGATCTAGTTTGTCCGCATACATGCACACATGCACGCCCTGCTTACATAACATCGTCAGATGAAACAAGATAAAACAGTAGAACTCAAAACCGTTCAATCTCTTCTGATCTCCAAGGCAGGGGGAAGGAGGGTGGGTATTAGGAATGTAGGCGAGATGGATCCCAAACATCTGAAGTTATGGTGAGTACATAACTAAAAGATGTTATGTGATCCTATCTCGCCTACATTCTGACTGATGGGACAGCGTCCCTAGCACCCGAATTCTGGGTGGCTCACTGGAAAACACTCCTGAGTACCGTGGAACCAAATGATGCTCGTCCTTTAGATGCCACATCCAATTTGTAGTGGGAAATGAAAGTGTGCGGATTGGACCAAGTAGCCGCAGCACAAATCTCCGATATAGCGAGCTTGGAATGAAAAGCTATAGAAGTAGCCATAGCTCTGGTAGAATGAGCTTTGATAGATGTTGTAAGTTGCTTATTCGAAGAAGAATAAGCCTGAGTTATGCAATCTCTAATCCATTTGGAGATAGTAGCTTTTGTGATGGTTTGACCCAATTTATTATCTGAGGAGGACACAAACAACTGGTCTGACTTACGAAGTTGCTGAGTCCTGTCTAAATAGAAGCGTAATTGCCTGTGAACATCCAATTTATGGAGAGTGTATTCTGCTTCATTGGAGAATTTTGGGAAGAAAACTGGTAGCTCTAGAGATTGTTGGAGACAAACTAGAACAGACCTTTGGGACAAAGGATGGATTAGGCCTAAGTGATACTCTATCCCTGTGGAAAATCAAGTACGGTGGTTTAATAGACAGGGCTTGAAGCTCTGAAACTCTTCTTGCAGAAGTAATTGCAACTAAGAAGGCAGTTTTCCAAGACAGATATTTTAACTCACATGTAGCAGCCGGTTCGAAAGGGGAAGATGTTAATGCGCGAAGCACCAAATCAAGATCCCACGGAGGCGCAGGATGAAAAACTGGGGGTCTTAACAGGCCCGCACCTTTAATGAAAGTTTTGCATAGTCTGCTGCTCATCAATGGAGGATCCATGGATTCGTGGAATTTAGAGATAGCCGCTAGTTGGACTTTAATAGTAGAGACAGAAGATCCTTGATTAAACAGGGATGTTAAGAATTTCAAAACCTCTGGGATAGGAGCAGTGATAGGGTCTAAGCCCTTGAGTTGAGCCCAGAAAGCAAACCTCTTCCACTTACTGAGGTACAATTTGTTAGTGGTGGGTTTGTGGGCAAGATAAAATGTGAACAACTTCCGGTCTAATGTGTGACTTCTGACTAAAGTCGGAAGTGGAGGAGCCAAGCTGTCAACTTCAAAGATCGAAGGGACTGATGCTGATGTCCCGACTGATGAATTAGCAGGTCCGGAATTAGGTCTAAAGTCCACGGATCGTCCACCGCATGCTTCTTCAGGTAAGGAAACCATACCTGACGAGGCCAGTATGGGGCAATCAGTATCATTGCGGACCCCAATTGAGAAGCTTTTTGAATGACTTTGGAGAGAAGTGGAATCGGAGGAAAGGCATAAAGTAGCCCTGTTGGCCAAGGTTGTGCTAGAGCATCCATAGCTGGTACTCCCTGATGTGGAATCAAGGAGAAGAACCTTTTGCACTTGGTGTTTAGTGGAGTTGCAAATGGGGGACGCCGTGCTGCGACCTATCTCCTGAAAACCTGAGCTGCTACTGTTTGGTTTAGAGACCACTCGTGAGGAGAGAGAATTGTCCTGCTCAATTTGTCTGCCAATATATTTGATTTTCCCGGAATGTGGGTCGCTACCAAGAAGCGGTTGGTAGCTACAGCCCATTCCCACACTCTCATGGCCTCCCTGCAAAGGTGGTAAGATCTGGTCCCTCCTTGTTTGATCAGATACCAGACCACCGACATGTTGTCTGTGTGGATGGCGATGATGCCCTGAGGAAGAAACTTGTGTAAGGCCTGTAGGGATAGAAGTACAGCCCTCATCTCCAACACATTGATGTGGAGAAGAACTTTGTCTGGAAGCCAGGAGCCCTGAACTAGCCTGCCCAGACAATGCCCCCCCCCACCCTATCTGGGAGGCATCTGTCGTCAGGGTAACCACTGGAGAGGGAATAACAAAGGGGCTTCCTTGATTCAGATTGGATGTTTGAAGCCACCAGCGAAGGTCCCGTTTGCATGTTTCCGTAATCATGATGTGATGATTGAGGGGAAGATCCTGAAAGGACCATTGAGTTGACAATAGCCACTGAAGAATCCTCATGTGCAATCTTGCCAGAGGAACTAAAAGAACCGTGGCAGACATTGACCTAAAACTTGTAGAACCATCCTGGCTGGGGCTTTGGATCTCGAGATCAGAGCTTGAACTTGGCCCTGTAAAGTTTGGATCCTTTCGGCAGGAAGAAAGACGCGCATCAATTTTGAGTCCATCTCTGCTCCTATGAACCTTATGCGTTGAGAGGGCAGCAAGACAGACTTTGACCAATTGAATGTAATCCCCAGGGTAGCACCCAGGGAGATGGTGGCTTTGAGGTTGTCCATTAGTAGATGCCTGGTGGTGGCAGTCAGGAGCCAGTCGTCCAGATAGGGAAACACTTGGAATCCAAGACTTCTCAGGTGAGCCGTCACTACTGCCAAACACTTGGTGAACACCCTGGGGGCTGTGGTGAGACCAAAGGGCAGAGCACAAAATTGGTAATGACTGACTCCCAGGCTGAAGCGCAGATACCTCCTGGACGCCTGATGTATCGGTATGTGATAATAGGCGCCCTTGAGGTCTATGGAGCACATCCAAACATCCTTCTCCTACAATGGGAGAATGGATTGTAACGTGACCATTCGAATTTGGATTTCGTGGACGGATTGGTTCAGTCTGCTGAGATCCAATATTGGTCTCAGGTCCCCTGTCTTTTGGAACTAAAAGAACCTGGAGTAATTTCCTGATCCGATCTGGTCTGTGGGGACCGGTTGGATGACTCCTTTTCTAGCAGCTTTAAAGCTTCTGCGGCTGCCATTTCCCTTTGACTGGGTGGTGGGTCCGGGATTTTTGGACGGTGGGGAGTATGTGAATGGGATGGTGTAACCTCCGGCAATGATCCGGCACCCATCTGTCCTGAGTGATAGACTCCCAGGCTTTTAGGTGCTTGGCAAACGACACCCGACTGGCTCCGAGCAGCACAGCCGGGCAATCCCTCATGATGTGTGGGAGGCTGAAGAGCCACAAAAGGACTCGGTCTCCAGAATTGCGGGCCCTCTGCCGCCTCTGGGACGGCGTCTCCCAGAAAAATTTCCCGCCTCTGCCTCTGGAAGGGGAATCTTCCTGCTGTTGGGGAAAGACTTGCAGATTTATGGAACCACATCTTCCCTCCTTTAGCCTTGGGGTAAGGCCGAAAGGGAGTGGAATAACGGGCACCTACGGCAGATAAAGTTTTTCCCTCTTGCTCACAGCGGTAAGGGTGTCTTTAACCTTCGGTCCAAACAAAGAGGACCCATCAAAGGGAGCGTCGGAAGGAAGACTTGAAGGCCTCCAAGAACTGACACAAGCGAGCCAGGCTTGTCTCCGAGAGCCACGCCTGTGCCTGGCTTACCCGCCTTCGGCCGCATAGGAAATGAGCCTCATGGACGAGTTAGAAATTGACGTAAGGATAGCCAACTGAGAGCTAACTGACTGGGCTAGCTGCTCAGGTAGGTTACCCGAGAGGGAATCTGACAACTCCTTGACCAGATCCCTCTGAAGCCTGGTAAAATGTGCCAAATAATTCAGAGACCTTAAAGTAAAGGCCGCTGAAGTCAGGGTGCGCTTCCCGTACCTGTCCATGCTCCTAGACTCATTAGGAGGATGGACGGACGTTGAAGCCTCTGCCACGTCCTGTTGTGTAGCAGATGCCACCACCATGGCATCTACAGCCACGCCTTTAGTGAGGAACTCCTTCTCGGGGGGAGCAGACAAAAATTTATTTGGACGAGAAGGGACTGGTTCCACGGTATCTGGATGTTCCCACGCCTGACAAACTAAATCCAGAAGCTCGAAGGGCGGAGACACCCAGGAGGCGGAGGGCTGAGCCCCAAAGGCCTTGAGGAGCACTGACTCATCAGCAGAGGGGGGTTTGGATATCCAGCCACCTCGTTGTTTGAGGATCTCTAAGATGTCTGCAAATGAGACATCATCCGAGGACGACTGGGACCCCTCTGCATCATCAAGATCAGTGTCCGATGTAATAGACTCGGGAGTCCACGTGCTTCCTCTTGCACGATCTCTTCCTTGGGGTTCCTCCGAAGACAACTCAAGAACCCTCAGGAGGAGGGAACCCCAATGGGGTAACCTCAGGCCCAGGGGCTCCGCTGACTACGGACAGGGAACTGCCAAAGACCCAGTCTCCACGCCCAGGGAAGGTGCCGGTAAAGCCGGAGAGATGGTCAAGAGGACTTGGCCAAGGCACTCCTCATGGCTCTGAAAGCCGGACCCCAGAATCCTGGGAGTGTCCGTCCCCGAGCCATGATAGCCGACGGAAGTCCCGCAGCGGCACCGAGGGGAGGCTCGGAACCAAAAGCATAGGTCCCAAACATCACCCCGGTCCAGCCGAAGAAGTCCGTGTACCAAACTCGGACCAAGGCCGGTTGGAGTAAGGGTCGGAGCCGACCCTAAGATCTCCACCGCTCCAACAGCACCTGCTCCGACGGAGCAAGCAGTCGGAGGAGGAATGGCAATGGGGTGGGCCAGGTCATCGGCTCGAACCCAACTGGGTCGGAACCGAAACAAATTTTGGAAGACTGGGGACTGGAACAGTCTTTGGAGCACCCTGTCTATATCAGAATCTGACATCCTCAAGACCGAGAGGAAACTGAACGGGTTCGAGACGGCCTCTCCAACGGCCGCAAAGGACTAGGGGACCGGCTCCGAGGTGACTCGATGACTATCGGCGCCGAAGGAATACACACACTAGATTCCATCGGTGCCGAGGTGGACTTCGGCGCCGAGGAGGAAGTGTCTGAGCGGCGACCTGTCGGCTCCGAGACCAGTGGAGCCGACGGTGACCCGCCTCGATGCCCCAGCCATCGGCTCAAGCCAGAGGAGTCGAGACTGGTGGCATCGAGGCAGACCGTTCGCCTCGGCTCCAAGTCCTTGGAGCCAAGGAGAGGCCTGCCTATGTCTTTTGGCGGTCGGATCCGACGGACTGGTCGGAACCGACGCCCTTTTCTTTTAGCCTGAGAAGGAGAGGATGCCAAGGCTTCTTCAAAAGAAGGTTTAATTAACCCCTTAAGAATCAATTTATTTTTCCTCTCCTGGAGGACCCTTGAGGAAAAAGCGTGACACACGCTGCATGACTCCTGTAAGTGTTTAGCACCCAAACAATACACACAGAGCGAGTGATCGTCTGTGATGGACATTTTGAAATTGCATTTGGTGCATTTTTTGAAGCCCGAAGGCCTAGGATTTTGTGACATTATGGCAAAGAATCAGTAACTTGACAGAAAAAAATCACCAACTTTCTGTTTACTGACACTACCTAGTACAGTTATCGCTTAGGTAACAAAATACTAAGGGTACTTTGAAACCCTGTAAGTTTTAGGAGGGTTGAAAGACCAGGAAGGCCCTAGATGGAGACCTAACCAAACTCAACCCAATCACACAACAAAGTCTTTGAAAAACTCCAAACACGCACAAAAGAGATAGAATAGCCGTGAAAACAGCTTTTTATGACTAGAACAAGAAATTCCTGACAGAAAAAAGTTAGTAAAATTACTACTTAGCTCAGCCAGCTCGAGACCACGTCTTCGCAGATTAGCGGCAAACGAGATCTGGGGGACTAGTAGTGGTGCATCCTGGGATATAGTAAGCTCAGCCAATAAGAGACTTCGCTCTTTGGCATAAGCGTGCCGAGTCGGAGCCGAGGGATCGGCTCCGAACCCATCAGTCAGAATGTAGGCGAGATAGGATCACATAACATCATAACTTCTATATGTTAAGTTGTCTATCTCGCCTTCATTCTTGCTGGATGGGACCGCGTCCCTAGCACCTTGTCCCGGGTGGCCTAACGGAACAGACTCCTGAGAACAGTGGAACCAAAGTTAGCTATGTCTAGAAGCTAAATCCAACTTAATGAGAAATGAAAGTGTGAGGAGTAGCCCAAGTAGCCGCTGCACAAATGTTGTCAATAGGCAGTCTGTCTTGGAAGGCTATAGAAGTAGTCAAAGCTCTGGTGGAATGGGCCTTAGGTTTATTAGGCAGCTTTTGGTGTCTAATTTCATAAACAAGGGAAATCAGAGATGTTAGCCATCTAGATAATGATACCTTTGAAACCGAAAGTCCCTTTTTGCCTTCTGCATAGGAGACAAACAGCTGGTCAGATTTTCTGAATTGTTTTGTTCTATCCAAATAGTACCTTAACTGACGATGAACATCTAGCCAGTGTAATTTTTGTTCAGACCTATTGGAATATTCTGGAAAAAACACAGGGAGGTCAATGCTTTGATTTAGGTTAGACGTCGAGGCTACCTTGGGCAAAAAGGACGGGTTGGTTCGTAAGGATACCCTGTCCTTATGGAACAACAGATAAGGAGGTCGACAGCTGAGTGCATGAAGTTCTGAAATTCTTCTAGCTGAAGTAATAGCTACCAGAAAGAGAGTCTTCCATGATAGCAATTTTAAAGAACAGGAGGCTGCAGGTTCGAAAGGGGAAAGAATCAAAGTAGTAAGAACTAAATTTAGGTCCCAGGGAGGAGGAGGATTTCTTATAGGAGGTCTGAGTAGAAAAACTCCTCTCAAAAAGGCTTTACAAAGCTTGTGGGACATTATGGCAGACTCTGAAATACCCACATGAAAGTTAGAAATAGCTGCCAATTGAACTTTAAGAGTAGAAGGAGATGAACCTGCATGGAAGAGTTCAGCTAGAAAATCAAGGACCATTTGGATGGAAGCAGTGAAAGGATCTATGTCCCTTCCTTGAGCCCAATATGTGAAGCGTTCCACTTACTCAAATAAATCTTCGAGTGGAAGATTTATGGGAAGCTATCAAAATATCTCGAACAGAGTGAGATAATTGAGGAAGCCTGGCTAAGGTTGGAACTGGAGGAACCAAGCAGTGAGGTTCAGAGAGGGAAGGAGCGATGAAACTGACCCGACTGATGGATCAAAAGATCTGGAACTAGGTCCAGATGCCAAGGTCGCTCCAATAGAAAATGATGTAGAAAGGGGAACCACACCTGTCGAGGCAAGTAAGGAGCAATGAGGATCAACGAGGCCTTCTGAGCGATAGCTTTCTGTATCACTTGAGAGATTAGTGGGAAGGGAGGAAATGCATACAGAAGTCCCCGGGGCCAAACTTGGACTAGAGCGTCTCTGCTGGGCTGGCCTGGTAAAGGGAATAGTGTGAAATAATCTCTGCACTTGCTGTTTTGGGGAGTAGCAAAAAGGTCGCAGCAAGGCTGACCCCACTTGAGAAAAATTTCTCTCACAACAGAGTCTTTCAGAGACCACTCGTGAGGCATGAGGATAGCTCTGCTCAACTTGTCCACGATTTGACTGGACTTCCCGGGGATGTGCGTTGCTACCAGAAACCGCTGAGAAGAAATCGCCCATTGCCACAGTCTGAGTGCTTCTCGACACAGGGGGTAGGACCTGGTTCCGCCTTGTTTGTTGATATACCACACTACAGACATGTTGTCTGTCTGGATTGCAATCGTTCCCAAGGGAAGAGAGTCTTGAAGGGCTTGCAATGCTAAAAGCACTGCTCATCTCCAGAACATTTATGTGCAAGTGGCATTCGTCTGGTTGCCATGTGCCCTGGACAGTCCTGCCCTGATAATGCCCCCCCCACCCGATCAGGGAGGCGTCCGTTGTCAGAGTAGCAACCGGAGGGGAAGGAACAAAGGGTCTTCCCAATAAGAGCTGAGGGGAAGACATCCACCACAGAAGATGATTTCTGCATGTTTGCGTAATCATAATGGTGTGGGACATCGGAAGTTGCTGGTATGACCATTGTGCAAAGAGCATCCATTGAAGGATTCTCATGTGGAATCTGGCTAATGGAAGCAGAGGTATGGCAGCCGCCATAATTCCCAACACTTTCAGAACTAACCTGGCTTTGATTCTGTTGTTGCTGAAGAGGAGTGAGACCAGTTTGTGTATGTCTGTTATTCTCTGATCTGTTAGTCTCGCAGACATGTTGACTGTGTCTAGATTTGCGCCTATAAAGGTAATAGTACGACAAGGCGACAAAAGACTTTTTGCAATTTATTGAAATGCCTAACTTTTGACAAATGCGAAAGGTGTAATCCCTGGCCATTAGAAGAAGATGCTTGGTGGGAGCTGTGAGGAGCCAGTCGTCCAAATATGGAAACACCTGGAATCCTTGTCGTCTCAGGTGAGAAGCTACCACTGCCATGCATTTGGTAAACACCCAGGGGGCAGTGGTGAGACCAAAGGGCAGGGCCCTGAATTGAAAATGACTGGTTCCCAGCCTGAAGCGGAGGAATCTTCTGGAGCGTCTGTTCATTTTTATGTGATAGTACGCATCCTGAAGGTCTATAGAGCACATCCAGTTTCCTTTTCCCAAAAGGGGAAGGATGGACTGCAGCGTGACCATCCGAAATCTTGTTTTCTTGACCGACTTGTTCAAGATACTGAGATCCAAAATTGGTCTCCATTCCCCTGTTTTCTTTGGAACTAAAAAGAACCTGGAGTAGATTCCGGATCCTTGCTGGTCTTCTGGAACTGGCTGAATTGCTCTTTTTGCAAGCAGCTTTGAAATTTCCAAAGCTGCAAGATCCCTTTGAGCGGGTGGAACATCTGCAAGGGATTTTTTTGATCGGTTTAGAATGCGAACAAAGGGAATGGAATAGCCTTCGGAAATGGACTGTACCCACTTGTCTCGAGTTAGGGATAGCCAGGCTTCTGGGTAGTGACAATCTTCCCCCGACTGCCTCCGAAGGTGGACAGTCGGGCAACACCTCAGGGATGCTGAAAGGGCTTATTGGAGAAAGTTTCTCGATTGCCCTGGTTCTGCGGACCCCCCCTGCCTCTAGGGCGACGTCTACCATTGTTGTTCCCCCCTCTGCCGAGGAACCGACTCTGTGCATCAGGCGAAGTCCCTTGAGATTGTTTACGGAACCACATTTTCCCATTTTTCTGGCCTTTGGGGTAAGGCCTAGAAGGAGTAGAAAACGGACTCCGACGGCAGAAAGAGTCTTGCCATCAGTCTCGCACCTAGTCAAGGTTTCTTTCACTTGAGGACCAAAGAGAGACGATCCATCGAATGGGGAATTAGTGAAAGACGTTTTAAAGGGGTCCGCAAAATTGCATAGCCGCATCCAGGCATGCCTACGTAAGGCCACACCTGTCCCTGCGGCCCTGCTCGCTCCATCAGCCGCATAAGAAAGGAGGCATGGAGGAGTTGGCTATGGAGTTCAGGGTAGCCAGCTGAGTGTTCATCTTATCTTGAAAACCCGCAGCTGTAGGATCCTTCAACATGTCACTCGCTTCTTTGATAAAGTCCCTTTGAAGACGAGTAAAATGGCATAGGTAGTTCAGCGAACGCATTGCAAATGTCGCTGACGAGAACATCCGCTTCCCTTACCTGTCCATGGACCTAGATTCCTTGTTAGGTGGATGGACAGGTACTGAAGGATCAGCTAGTTCCTTCTTAGTGGCAGCAGCAACCACCATAGCATCCACAGAAACTCCTTTTGTCAAAAACTGTTTATCTGCTGGTGCCGTTATGAATTTTGAGGGTCTCCTGGGAGTGGGGTCCACCGAATCAGGAGCCGTCCATGCCTTTTTTGCTACCACCTGCATGAGGGGGTCAAAGGGGGGAGACACCCAGGAGGTGGAAGGACGAGAGCCAAACGCCTCAAGGTACACAGATTCATCCTCCGAAGGGTTGAGGGCTGGCCAATTTCCTCGCTGCTAAAGGATTACCAAAAAGTCTGCAAAGGAGACATCTTCAGCAGGGGAACGGGGAACCCTCGGAATCCTCTAAATCTGTGTCAGAGGTGACGGACTCAGGTGAGTCTATGTGTTTCCTCTTACACTTTCTCTTCAGAGGGGGCTCTTCTGCCAAAACAGGAGAGGCCTCGGAAGAGGATGAGATCCCCACGGGGGATTCCTGAGGAGCTGGCTCTCTGCGGTCCGGGATGAGGGAGTGAGTCGACTTGACCTGAGGCACCGAAGAGGGGGGGGCGGACGGAGCCGACTGTGGGGTAGAACCAGGTTCTAACACACTCCACATGACCTCGAACGCACCCGTCAGGCAGAGCCAGAGGTCCCCGCTCCGAAAAGCTAAAAACCTCCCTCGGCCCCGACAGTGATGGCTCCGAGGCCGATGTCGGAGCCGAACTTACCAGCGCCGAAGCCCCGAGGGGGAGAGCGGGGTCGGACAAGGGTCCGATGCCACTCACCCCCTCGGAGCCGACGATGGAAGTCCGGCGCCGAGATTCTTCCAAGGAAGAAATCGGAGCCGACGATGGAGCCGAAGACAATTGTGTCGGCTCCAACGCTACCACAGTCTCGGCTCCGAAACGACCCGGCTCCGAGCTCAACGGAGTCGGAGGAGGAACATATTGATGGACAGGGGCAGGCATCGACTGATGAGTCGGGCTCAAGCATTTGGGCCAGTGCCTCGGACTTAAGAAGTTGACTCACTACCCTCTGAAGGTCATGATCCGACAGCCTCGATGACCTAGAGGAGTGAGATTTATGGCTCCGTTCAGACAGCAGAGGAGATGCTGGAGCCGAATGAACAGAGCCAAGGGATGGTGACCTAGATCTCTTCCTAGATGTCGGCTCCGAAGGTCTGGTCGGAGCCGACAAGGGAATTTCTAATACCTCGGCTCCAGCCGGAGCCGAGGGAACCACAGAAACTGTAGACTGAGACTCATCTGCTCCAGCCGGAGCCGATGTAGACGGAGGTTTAGTAGCCTTAGGTCTCGGCTCAGTAGCTGGAGCCAAGGACCTAGAAGCCTTGGAGGGCTTCCCAGAGACAGAAAGGGAATCCTCAGGCTTGAGTAAACCTCTTAGGATCAATTTGTTCTTTCTTTCCTGCAGGACCCTGGGACTGAAGCCGTGGCATACAGCACAGGAGTCCTGCAGGTGCAAAGGCCCCAGGCAGTAGACACAAGTGTGACAGTCTGTCAGAGACATTTTCTGACAGCACGCATCACACTTCTTGAAGCCTAAGACCTTTGTGTCTTTAGACATCTTAGAAAAAAAAAAGTGTAATCACACACACCCAGTCAAACACACTGATTACACCCTATCTTATTTTTAAACTCAAAAAA
The DNA here is from genome assembly GCF_019279795.1 of Protopterus annectens. Lineage (NCBI taxonomy): Eukaryota > Metazoa > Chordata > Ceratodontiformes > Protopteridae > Protopterus > Protopterus annectens. Next base: position 730,731,242 of record NC_056741.1, on the reverse strand, counting down.
TAAAACAACTATCAAAGGTTTTAATTTAAGAGAAACACACACCACTAGGGAATGGAAGAAGAAGGCCTGAAGGCCCGAGGGAAGAACTTATAAGTTCTTGTGGGGATGAAATGGGATTTTAGAGAAAAAAGGGAGAGAATTCCACTAAACTAAGGGAAACAAGAGTTAAAATTAAAAATAAAGGGGTTTAAGTATACTAACTTCACTGAAAGTTTACTCACCAAGAAGCCGGTAGAAAACCAACATCTCAATCGCTGTAGCGGCAAACGAGATCTGAGGTAACGCACGCCTAGCATTGTGGGATATAAGGGGAGCCTCGAGTCGGTGGAACCAACTCTCGAGCTTTTAGAGTGGCAGAGTCGGAGCCGAGGTCGGCTCCGAACCCATCCAGCAAGAATGAAGGCGAGATAGACAACTTAACATCCTCTGGCCGCAAGGAACTGATTCACAAGCCTCACCACATCCAGTCACTAAAGGCTCCTGGAGGAGTGGGTGGAAATCCCTGATGGGGAGGTCAAGACGCTCTTGGAAAGGGCTACATTGTTTAACAAGAAACAAATCCACCAAAGGGGAATATTGAGCCCGAGAGGTTATTTCACCTTTTGGCACAGAGGTTGAAGGATCAGCATGAAGTACAGGTAGGTAGGGGGTAAGTGACCAATGTTGAGATGACTACTTTTTGGTGCTGAAAGGGAAGTCAGTATTGCTGTCTGAATTAGTCACAGCCTGAGGAATAGGTGCCAAGGGCAGCACCACAATTGCCTGCTGAGGTACTGGAACCTACCATGGCACAGTGGAGGGGGTTTGAGGCCCCATTGCTGAGGATGTTGGTGCCAATTTAGAGATTTTTGCTTTCGGTTATGATTTAGATTCACTTGTGTGAGGAGAGGGTAAGGATTTGCTCTTCTTTTTATGCCCTTTCTTTTGAGGGAATGAACACTCCATATCAGAGAAAGCCTCTGTGAAAGGAGATTACCTTTTAACATGCTTATTTTTATGTTCCGCCAGCGTGCAGGAGCTAAAAGCTTTACAAATCTCACAAAGGGGTTTCACAGATAGGTGTGGCACCCCGAGATAGTAGACACCAGATGTATGGCTGTCCTACGCATCCTCCTGTCACACTGATGACTGCGATTAAACCCAGTTGTACCCTTTTTCTCAGACATACTGGCACAAAAACAAGTTTACAATTCAACCACAAAACGGAAAAGAACACTCAATAACAAGGTAGAAGAAAAGCTTTTGAGGAAGGGGAAAGGGGAATACCAACAATGTTAATGGAATACCTCAGATGTAGGGGAGAGCCTGTACCAGCAATGGTACAAAGAGTACTAAACTTGGTAAAAAGGAAGGAAGGAAGAAAGAGGGACGCTTGCAGATAAGCAAATATATGCTACCAACAACGTATATAGAAAACCAAAAAAAGTTTAACAGACAATTTTTGAAAAAAACTAAATTTAGCTGAGAGCTGGCTTGACACGTCTCGAGTTGTACTTGGCAAACGATATCTGTGATAGAGAAGGGCACTATGGGCAAGTCTTAGCTCGACAATTTTTTTTTGGTCTGGCATGAGCTTGTTACAATGGCCGACTCAGTTCTGAGGATAGAACAGACACCCATCAGTAAGGAATGAAGATCATCAGATCATGTTTTACATCGGCCACATGCTCACCATTAACTCAAGACAGAAGAGCATGGAAAGGAGATATGGACTGCTTTACTGCCACTGCCCCCCCAGTACTAAACTGGTTAATCTCGTCAGACGAGCCTGATTTTATAACAGATGACCCGTCAGACTGCTCTACGCAACACAGCCTGACCATTAAAGTTGTCATTAAAAAGTCCTCCCAAATAAACATACCTTCGTAGGACCTAATGGAAAAAAGTTATGTACTCACCATAACGTTCCATCCGAGTAGTTGTACTTCATTTTCTGCAACCTGTGGGCATTCGGATCCATATCTGATCAGAGCCAGCAACATTTTCCAAGCATCTGCTCCAAGCACCTCCCCTTACCCATAATCCCTCATCTCCCATCTTCCCTCAGAGTTTGCCACTATCCAAACTATCAGCAAATCAATAACAGCACTAACCTAGAACAGGTTCGGGAGGAAGGAGGGCATGACGGTTGCAGAAAATAATTACTCAGACGGAACATTATGGCGAGTACATAACTTCTTAATCTGAAGTAGTTAACTTCATTTATCTGCAACCTGTGGGACAGAGTCCCCAGCTACCAACAACTCCTGAGAGGCTCTCATGGAAGGATAATCAAGAATCTACGCTCCTCAAACAAACTGCTGATCAATACTACCAAATCCAACTCGGCAGGTGACTCTGTTCTCTTAATTCTGTTGGAAAATTATGGAATAAACTACCCTCTGAAATCACATCTAAGACTTCTCTCACTTTTTAAAAGGAATCTAAAACTCTCTCAAACAGTGGCTATGCTCCTGTACTAACCCTGACTTTTTTCCTTTACACTAATTTTCAACCTACATCCTTTATAATCTTCCCTTTAAAGTTTCAATATACTATATTATTGCATATAAAATTTATGTATAAATGTATATTGTACCTTCTCATGTAATCACTGAGTATTATAATTTGTACTTAAAAAAATTACACTAATGTTTTTATGCAATTGCTGTTTTTATAATATCTGTCAACTTCTACATTAATCTTGTATGTTTTTCTTGGAGCTTTTCTCCCGGGTCTCTACTGAAAATGGACATGTATCCAGCTAGACTAGTCCGGTCAACAAATGTAAAATAAAAAAATAAATATTCCTGAGCACCGCAGAGCCAAAGGATGCTCTCCCTCTAGAGATCAAATCCAACTTATGAGAAATAAATGTAAGTGACTTTGCCCAAGTCGCTGATTCACAGATATCCAGTGAAAGCATAAACCAAAAAGCAGCAGAAGTTGCCATAGATCTGGTAGAATGAACTTTAACAGGACCAGGCGAGAACAGACCTTTGTCCTTGCAGACTATCAGTATACATCCATCTAGCTAAGGAGATCTTGGATATGGCTTTGCCCAAAAAGGGTCTAGAAAAGGACACGAATAACTGGTCAGACTTAAGAAAGGGTTTAGTCCTATGTACATAGAAACAAAGCTGTCTATGAACATCTAGCAAATGCAGTTTATATTTACCCTTGTTCTGAAAATTTGGAAAGAAAACAGGCAGGTTAATAGTCTGATTAATATTTGATTGAGGCAACTTTTGGTAAGAAGGAAGGGTTCGTGCAGTGCGAAACACTGTCTAAGATCGATCAAGTAAAGGGGCACAGCATACAAAGCTTGGATCTCAAAACTCTCCTGGGCGAAGTAATAGCCACTAGGAAAGCTGTCTTCCAGGATAAGAATTTCAAATCTACTGATGCTGCTGACTCGAAGGGGGGAGCAACTAACGCCTGCAGAACTAGGGTAAGGTCCCAAGGAGGAACAGAGACCATAACTGGAGGGCATAAAAGAAAGGTGCCTTTCAGAAAAGCTTTACACAGTCTCAAAGAGGCCAGAGCATTCATATTTTCGCAGACATGAAAATTAGAGATGGCCACCAGTTGTACTTTTACCATGGAGAAACTAGCCCCTTGTTGGAAAATAATGGAAAAAACTCCAATACTGCAGGAACCTGGGCTGTACAGGGATCTAGGTTCCTCTGAGAAGCGTTTCCATTTGCTGTGATAAACCTTCCTTGTGGGAAGCTTTGTGGGATGCCACCAGAATCGTCTTTACTGAAGATGACAGACCAGGAGTCCTAGCAATCGGGTGAATTGGAGCAACCAAGCAGTCAGCTGGAAGCTGTCCAGGTCGGGCGGACAGATGCCCGAGGGAGAGAAGAGATCCGGGTAAGTATCCAGAATCTGACAAGGAGTTAGAACACGAGACCAGAGGAAGGGGAACCACACCTGACAAGGCCAGAACAGGGCAATGAGGATCACTTTGGACCCCAGTCGGCAAGCTATCTGAAACTTCTGAATGAGAGGTAACTGAGGGTACGCATACAGTAACCTGGGAGGCCAAGCATGAACAAGACCATCCCTGGGGGAGTGGGGGATCAGAGCTAAGTACAGTTGTGTACCTACCATAAAATGTAGATGTTAGAATGTATTCACTGTTGCAGCCATTACAATTGGGTTTATCCTGCTGGCAGGCTACCCGTAGTCAGCCAGAGTTCCAAAGTCTAGGTCCGGCATCGGTTGCTGTCGCCTCATCCCCGACGTCAGTGCGCCAGGGGTATAAAAGATGCAGCAGATGCCATTTTCTTCAGTTTTTCTTGCCCCAGATGTCAGGTGCCCCTAAAATGGTAGGCTAAATTATGCCAATAAGCATGCACACACAAACAACTTTTCCTTCATCTACAAGCAAATACACCACATAGGTTGTATAGAATAGAAAAGTATAGATAAGTCCCAGCAAGGAAAAGGGGGATGGTGGGAGGGTAACCTGGACTGCAACACTGAATACACTAACATCTATAATTATGGTAGGTACACAACTGTACTATGTTCGTGTTTCACTGTTGCAGTCATTACAATTGGGTTGAATCCCAAAGCTAAGGTTGGGAGGCTGGAGATAAACAGGATTAGGAGAAGCTATCAGGCCCCTGCAGAACTGCAGTGGCAAAGCCTGCCCTGGATTTAGAGTAGAGGTAAGTGGTACTGCTTTGTAAAAGTATGCTCTGAACTCCAAGTTGCAGCCTTTAAGAATGCTTTGGTTGGCTGCTGAAGTGGCTGCTGCTCTGGTTGAATGTGGCCTAATGCCCTTGGGCACTGATTTGCCATGCTGTGAATAGCAGAAATTAATGCAGTGGCCTATCCACTTAAATAGTCTGTATGGAGATGGGCATTCCTTGTGATTCTGCAGCATATGCCACTAGAAGTTCAGTCTTTCTGAAAGCTTTGGTTCTGTCCAAGTAGAAGCGTAGCTGCCTGTGAATGTCCAAAGAAAGCAGGAGCCTCTCACCCTTACTCTGTTTGGGTAAAAAGTAGGCAAATTGGTTAAGGGCCACACTGGACACTACCTTAGGCATAAATGTAGGGTTTGTCCTGGGAGAAACACTGTCAGAATGGAAAATGATAAAAGGTTCCACAGCCACGAGTGCCTGTAACTCAGACAGGTCTAGCGGAGGTTATTGCTAGGAGCAGAGCTGTTTTCCAGGATAAGAATTTTATATCAGCTGCAGAGGCTGGCTCAAACGGAGGCAGTGAGTTTTCCAAGATATAGTTGCGGTCCCATGCAGGTATTGGTGCTCTCCTTGGAGGTCTTATGTTTTTGGCCCCTCTGAGGGACTGCCTTAGTAATGGATGAGAAAAAATAGGTGGTTCTGTATTGTAATGAGCTGAAATGTTAGAGGCATGAATTTTAATTGATGAAAAGGAAAGGCCTTTAACCAGCATCTCAGTTAAATATTGAAAAATTTGAGGAATATTAGGAACAATCGTGTCAATACCTTGTGCCTGGTTCCAAGCACAGAATCTCTTCCATTTTTCTGCATAAGATTTTCTGGTGCTGCCTCCTGGTCTCCAAAATAACATCCATCACTGCTTTAGAGAGGTGTCTTGAATGGCTACATTATCCGCCATGCTGCCAGGTTTAAGGACCAGAGTTGGCTGTGCAGTATCTGACTGTCTTGATGGGTTAGTAAGTGAGGAATTTGAGGTAATGTCCAAGCTGGGCATTGAGACAAGCTCTTTAGGATTGGGTACCAGTGCTGGCGGGGCCAGTCTGGGGCAATCAGTATAATTTTTGGCTTTTGTCTGACCTTGAGTACCACCTTGGCGAGGAGAGCCGGAAAGGCATATACCATTAGGTTTTTCCAGCTGAAAGATATAGCATCCACTTTCCATGCTTGCTTGTGATAAGTTCTTGTGCAGAATCTCTGTAGTTGGCAGTTGTAAGAGGCAAATAGGTCTATGTCCAGGCATCCCCAGTTCCTTGTTATGCTGAAGACTTGTGGATCCAATTTCCACTCGTGGGGATCCATTACGTTTCTGCTTAGTTCGTCTGCCAGAGTATTTATCCTTTCTGGCAGGAATTGTGCTTGCAGATGTACTTGGTAAGTCAGTGCTGTGTCCCACAAGTTCATGGCTAGTCTGCAGAGGGGCTAGGAATGCGTGCCCCCCTGCTAGTTTATGTATCACATGACTGTAGTATTGTCAGTCTTTCAGTAGTTGTCCTGGATGAAGTAGATCCTTGAAGGCGGTCAGGGCATTCTGCACAGCTAGCATCTTTTTGATTGACATGTACATGCATTTGACTTGCGGACCATGTGCCCTGAATACATCTTCCTGCCATATGGGCCCCCCAGGCATAATCTAATGCATCTGTTGTCAATGTCTGCCTGGCTGTGGGTAAGGTGGATGGCTGTCCCATGTTGAGGTGACAGAATTTTGCCCACCATCGAAACTCCTGTTGCAGGCAGGGAAAGAGGGTAATTGTTTCCAGGCTGTGGAAATGATGAGTCCAAACATTTAGATACCACTGAAGTTTCCTCATATGCAGTCTTGCATATGGAATTAGCAGTATGCAGGATGCCATGAAGCCCAAAGCCTGCAGAATTTCTTGCAGATAACTGGGTCTTTGTTGCCAACATTCTGAAATGTCAGTTGTCTGTGCTTGTCTAGCGTGAGATAAGCCATCTGGGCAGTTGTATTTAAGCTTGCAACCAGGAATATCTCTTGAGAGGGTACGAGTTTGGATTTCTTTGTTTACTGCGTACCCTAGACCTGTTGATCTTTTTACAAACGCCAGATGCTGTAGTAGAACGTCCTTGTTCTCTGCTTGAATAAGGCAGTCGTCCAAGTAAGGATATATTTGTATTCCTCTTTGTCTGCAAAATACAATTACTGGTGCCAGGCATTTTGTGAAGACCCTGGGCGCAGTAGATAAGCCAAAGGTCAGTGCAGAGAATTGGTAGTGCATTGAGCCAGCTATAAAATTCTGAGGCATCTTCTGCATGATTGTCTGATTGGGACTTGCAGGTATGCCTCTTAGGTCTAAAGTCACAAGCCAAGCCTTATTGCCCAGCATGGGCAGAAGCTGCTGCAGAGTTAACATTTTGAATTTTGGAATATCCAGGAATGTGTTTAGGACAGACAGGTCCAGTATTGGTCTCCAGGTTTTGTCCTTTCTGGGTACCAAGAATAGCCTTGAGTAAAATCCTTGTCCCTACTCTTGCTGTGGTACTTGCTGAATGGCTCATGTCCATGAGGGATGAAACTGGTTTTTGTGCCACTGCCCATTGATTGTGAGGCAGGTCTGGCCTTGGCAGGGTGTGAAAGTGGAACCTGTAGCCTTGAGATACAATATTTAAGACCCATTTGTCCTGGGTGATCATATGCCAATTTTGTGAAAAAAGTGCTAGTTTTCCCCCCAAAAGAGCTGCCAGAAGATAAGTGCTTGGTGCTGGCAGGGGAAGTCATTTAGACAGTTTCCCGTATGGCTGTGATTTTTCCTCTCTGCTTTTGGAGGTAGAAGCATCCCATTGTTTAGACCTCCTGTATGAGCCTTGGGGCTGATCTGCTTCTGGGGCGTCTGTATCTGCCTCTGTGGCCTGACACTGGAAAGGACCAATTCTTTGTAGGCCAGTTCCTGCTAAATCTGGGAGGCTGTACGTGTAAGAAATCCTTCATTGTGTGCATAGATTTAGCTTTGTCCTCCATTTTCTGTAACACCACTTCTGCTTTAACACCAAACAAGGTACCATGTTGTAATAGAGCATCTAACAGTTTTGCTTTAACATGAAAGGGCAGATTCTGTTCTTTTAACCTAGCATGCCTAATGACAGAACCTGCAACTGCGGCCCTGCAGGAGGCATCTAGAGAATCAAAGCCACATTGCAAAGTATGCTTTCCCAGTTGTTCAGCTGCATGCAATAAATCCTGCATTTCTTTGTTTTCTGCACATTCTGAATATGTCAACATTTTCTGTTTAGGCAGTGACAAGATATTGCTGATATTTAAGCATATGAAACTGACAATTTAAAGCTCTTACAGCCAAGGCAGCAGAAGTATAAATCTTCCCCCCCATCTGTCCAGGGCCCTTGAATCCCTATCAGAGGGGATAGGGTTTTTTGCAGTGGAAGCCTTGACCCCCTTGGGACCCTGAGAAAGTTTCTGGGTCAGCAGCAGATAAAGACATTTATGTGAATCATGAACCCTGTAGCATCTGTCTGGCTTAACAGGAGCTGGTGGTAAAGAGTCAGGAGACCGACCGGACTCTGAAAATACATCTACAATGTCTAAAACAGGAGGAATAGCAAGGGGCTTGTGCTGAGGTAATAAAAGGAAGTCTCCAAGCCTTTTCTTGGATTCTGAATAATCTTGGCTCTCCCAGTGGAAATGCTCCCTCATAGTATGCAGGGTCTCACCAAAAGAATACTCAGGAGGAGAGGCTGAAGGGATAGATTCTTCAGCAAGAAGAATCAGAGGAAATGGAAACTTGATTTGAAGATTCATATTCTCTCTTGCCTAGGCCTCTTATCAGGAAGGGGATGGGAACCCCTGATCAAAGTAATTAGGTCTTCGGCCATTTTAAGCATCTGTTTTTTAGGCATGGAGGCCTGTCCAGGAGAATGCTGTACTTGTTTCTGTTTTTAGAACTGCTTTAGTCTGCCTCTGAAGCTGAAGTTGGTTTTACATATAACTGTGTAGGCCTGAAAATACCCTCAGAAGCAGATACCTGCTCAGCAGCTCCAGACCCATCTGAGGGAATAGTTTCAGAGTGCCCCAATACCTTGAGTTTCCAGCGGTCTAGTCGGCTCCACGTGGGAGTCGGAAGTGGCCTGTGGCTCTGAGGTAGCAGGCGTCAGGGGTTGCAAAAGCGCCTCTGAGAACCGGTGAATTAGCGAAAAGCCTAACAGAAACCTTGTCGTTGGTTTTGTACCTCGGATGCCTGTCCTTTTTTTCTTTGCGCTTTTTATAAACTCAGTCAGTTGTTCCGACAGCATTATATAATTGAATCGTCTGCCAAAGTAATGAAATGCAAAAATGTACCAACACTTAATAGCACGTTGGTTAAATCTAGCACAAAACCGGCAACTAGCAACGTCGTGGTCAGGGCCTAGGCAAGAAATACAGTAAGAATGAAAATCCTTGAGGTATCTGCTTCCCACAAGAAATACAATTAACTTTCTGACATCGGTCTGGAGCAAGAAAAAAAAAAAAAAGTTTCCCCAACGGGGTACTTAGATTTAATGAAGACATCGGATCTGAAATTCGAATTTGAAAATCTCAGGAGTCTGCCGACCTGCATATGCGAACTGTTTTTGCTTCGGGCACCGCGCGGCAAGACACTGAAGAAAATGGCGTCAGCTGCATCTTATACCCCTGGCGCACTGTCAGGGAGGAGGAGACTGCAACAGACGCCGGACCTAGACTTTGGAACTCGGGCCGACTGCGGGTAGCCTGCCAGCAGGATAACCCAATTGTAATGACTGCAACAGTGAAACACGAACATCTTGCTGCACTTCACATTGATGATGCAGAGAGATCAAGGCTGACCCCACGCAAGGAAAATCTCCTCCGCTATAGATTGCTTCAGAGACCACTCGTATGGCATCAGAATAGCCCGACTCAGTCTGTCCACTAAAATGTGGAGTGTCCTGGGATGTGCATTGCAATCAGAAAAATAGAAGTTATGTTCTTACCATAACGTTCCATGTTAGTTGTCTTCTTCTCGCCTTCTTCTTGCTGGATGGGTTCGGAGCCGACCTCGGCTCCGACTCGGCCACTCTAAAGCTCGAGAGTTGGTTCCACCGGCTCGAGGCTCCCCTTATATCCCACAATGCTAGGCGAGAGTTACCTCAGATCTCGTTTGTAAGCTAACCCCAGCTTATAACAGAAACAGTATAACTGTGAAAAACAGAATCCACCTCTAACAGGAAGAAGGGTGACCTACATCCTGAAACAAGAAATATGCATAATAGCATATAGCTAAGAAAGAGGTGGTAGAAAGAGAGGTCACGATCACAACTCCTCTAGGTCTGTCCAGGCCAGGGGAAGGAGGGTGGACGAAGAAGAGAAGAAGACAACTAACATGGAACGTTATGGTAAGAACATAACTTCTATATGTTAAGTTGTCTATCTCGCCTTCATTCTTGCTGGATGGGACCGCCCCTAGCACCTTGTCCCGGTGGCCTAACGGAACAGACTCCTGAGAACAGTGGAACCAAAATTAGCTCTATGCCTAGAAGCTAAATCCAACTTATAATGGGAAATAAAAGTGTGAGGAGTAGCCCAAGTAGCCGCTGCACAAATGGTGTCAATAGGCAGTCTGTCTTGGAAGGCTAGAGAAGTAGCCAAAGCTCTGGTGGAATGGGCTTTAGGCTTATTAGGCAGTTTTTGTGTCTAATCTCATAAACAAGGGTAATCAGAGATGTTAGCCATCTGGATAAAGATACCTTTGAAACTGGAAGTCCCTTTCTGCTTTCCGCATAGGAGACAAACAGCTGATCAGATTTTCTGAATTGTTTCGTCCTGTCCAAGTAGTACCTTAATTGACGATGAACATCCAGACAGTGTAATTTTTGTTCAGACCTATTTGAATACTCCGGGAAAAAGACAGGGAGGTCAATGCATTGGTTTAGATTTGATGTTGAAACCACCTTAGGCAAAAAGGACGGGTTAGTTCATAAAGAAACTCTGTCCTTATGGAACACAAGGTAAGGAGAACGACAGAGTGCTTGAAGTTCTGAAATTCTTCTAGCTGATGTGATAGCCACCAGAAAGAGAGTTTTCCATGATAATAACTTTAAGGAACATGAAGCTGCAGGTTCGAAAGGGGAAAGAATCAAAGAAGCAAGAACTAAATTTAGGTCCCAAGGAGAAGGAGGATTTCTTACAGGAGGTCTGAGAAGAAAAACTCCTTTCAAAAAGGCTTTGCAGAGTTTGTGGGACATTAGGGCGGATTCAGAAATACCCACATGGAAATTAGAAATAGCTGCCAATTGAACCTTAAGAGTAGATGGAGATGAACCTGCATGGAAGAGTTCAGCAAGAAAATCGAGGACTAGTTGGATGGAAGCGTGAAAGGATCTATGTCCTTTCCTTGTGCCCAATATGAAAATCGTTTCCACTTACTCAAATAAATCTTCGAGTGGAAGATTTATGGGAAGCTATCAAAATATCTCTAACAGAGTGAGATAATTGAGGAAGCCTGGCTACGGTTGGAAGTGGAGGAACCAAGCAGTGAGGTTCAGAGAGGGAGGGAGCGATGAAACTGACCCGACTGATGGATCAAAAGATCTGGAACTAGGTCCAGATTCCACGGTCGCTCCAAAAGAAATCGATGCAGAAAGGGGAACCACACTTGTCGAGGCCAGTAAGGAGCAATGAGGATCAATGAGGCCTTCTGAGCGATAGCTTTCTGTATTACTTGAGAGATCAGTGGGAAAGGAGGAAATGCATACAGAAGTCCCGGGGCCAAACTTGGACTAGCGTCCCTGCTGGGTTGGCCTGGTAAAGGGAATAGAGTGAAGTATTCTCTGCACTTGCTGTTTTGGGGAGTAGCAAAAGATCGCAGCAAGGCTGACCCCACTTGAGAAAAATCCCTCTCACTACAGAGTCTTTCAGAGACCACTCGTGAGGCATGAGAATAGCTCTGCTCAACTTGTCCGCAATGTGATTGGACTTCCGGGATGTGCGTTGCTATCAGAAAACGGTGAGAAGAATTCCGCCATTGCCACAGTCTGAGTCCTTCTCCACACAGGGCGTATGCTCTGGTTCCGCCTTGTTTGTTGATGTACCACACTACCGACATATTGTCTGTCTGGATTGCAATCGCTCCCAAGGGAAGAGACTGTTGAACGGCTTCCCACCCTAAAAGCACTGCTCTCATCTCCAGAACATTTATGTGCAAGTGGCATTCGGTTGGTTGCCATGTGCCCTGGACTGTCCTGCCCTGATAATGCCCCCCCCACCCGATCAGGGAGGCATCCGTTGTCAGAGTAGCAACCGGAGGAGGTGGAACAAATGGTCTCCCCAACAGGAGCTGGGGGGAAGACATCCACCACATGAGATGCTTTTTGCACGCTTGCGTGATCATAATGGTGTGAGACATTGGAAGTTCCTGGTATGACCATTGAGAAAAGAGCATCCACTGAAGGATCCGCATGTGGTATCTGGCCAATGGAAGGAGCGGTATGGCCGCTGCCATGATTCCCAAAACCTTTAGAACTAACCTGGCTTTGGCTCTGTTGTTGTTGAGAAGTAGTGATACCAATTTTTGAATGTCTGATATCCTTTGGTTCGTTAGTGTTGCAGACATGTTTACAGTATCTAATTTTGCCTATGTAGGTAATAGTACGACAAGGCGACAAAACAGACTTTTCGCAATTTATTGAGATACCCAGTTTTTGACAGACGCGAAAAGTGTAATCTCTGGCCATCAGAAGGAGATGCTTGGTGGGAGCTGTGAGGAGCCAGTCGTCCAAATATGGAAACACCTGGAATCCTTGTCGTCTCAGGTGAGAAGCTACCACTGCCATGCATTTGGTAAACACCCGGGGGGCAGTGGTGAGACCAAAGGGCAGGGCCCTGAATTGAAAATGACTGGTTCCCAGCCTGAAGCGGAGGAATCTTCTGGAGCGTCTGTTCATTTTTATGTGATAGTACGCGTCCTGAAGGTCTATAGAGCACATCCAGTTTCCTTTTCCCAATAGGGGAAGAATGGATTGCAGCGTGACCATCCAAAATCTTGTTTTCTTGACCGATCTGTTCAAGATACTGAGATCCAAAATTGGTCTCCAGTCCCGTTTTCTTTGGAACTAAAAAGAACCTTGAGTAGATTCCGGATCCTAGTTGGTCTGCTGGCACTGGCTGAATAGCTCTTTTTGCAAGCAGTTTTGAAATTTCCAAAGCTGCTAAATCCCTTTGAGCGGGTGGGACATCTGGAAGGGATTTTTTTGACTGATTTGGAAAACGAAGAAAGGGAATAGAATAACCTTCGGAAATGGACTGTACCCATTTGTCTTGTGTCAAGGATAGCCAGGCTTCTGGGTACAGTGACAATCTTCCCCCGACTGCCTCCGAAGATGGGCAGTCGGGCAACACCTCAGGGATGCTGAAAGGGCTTATCGGAGAACGTTTCGATTGCCCTGGTTCTGCGGAGCCCCTCTGCCTCTAGGGCGACGGCTACCATTGTTGTTCCCCCCTCTGCCTCTGGCGGGGAACCGACTCTGTGCGTCAGGCTAAGTCCCTTGGGATTGTTTACGGAACCACATCTTTCCCCCCTTCTGGCCTTTGGGGTAAGGCCTAGAAGGAGTAGAAAACGGACTCAGACGGCAGAAAGGGTCTTGCCATCAGTCTCGCACCTAGTCAGGGTTTCTTTCACTTGTGGACCAAAAAGAGATGATCCATCAAAAGGGGAGTTCGTGAAAGACGCCTTGAAAGGTTCATAAAATTGCATAGCCGCATCCAGGCGTGCCTACGTAAGGCTACCCCTGTTCCTGCGGCTCTGCTCGCTCCATCGGCCGCATAAGAGAGGAGGCATGGAGGAGTTGGAAATAGAATTAGGATAGCCAGCTGCGTGTTCATTTTCTCTTGGAAACCCGCAGCTGTAGGGTCCTTCGGCATTTCACTCGCTTCTTTGATCAAGTCCCTTTGAAGAAGAGTGAAATGGCACAGGTAATTCAGCGAACGCATAGTAAATGTCGCTGAGGAGAACATCCGCTTCCCGTACCTATCCATGGACCTAGATTCCTTGTTAGGTGGATGGACAGGCACTGAAGGATCAGCCAGTTCCTTCTTTGTGGCGGCAGCTACCACCATAGCATCCACAGAGACTCCTTTTGATAAAAATTCCTTGTCTGATGGAGCTGTGATGAATTTGGAGGGTCTCCTGGGAGTGGGGTCCACTGAATCAGGAGCCGCCCATGCCTTTTAGCAACCACCTGCATGAGGGGGTCAAGGGGGACACCCAGGAGGTGGAAGGACGAGAGCCAAACGCCTCAAGATACACAGATTCGCCTCCGAAGGGTTGAGGGCTGGCCAATTTCCCTCTGTTTAAGGATCTCCAGAATGTCTGCAAATGAGACATCTTCAGAAGGGGAACGGGGGGAACCCTCAGAATCATCCAGATCTGTGTCGGAAGTGATAGACTCAGGTGAGTCAATGTGCTTCCTCTTGCACTTCCTCTTCCGAGGGGGCTCTTCTGCCAAATCAGGAGAGGCCTCGGAAGAGGATGAAATCCCCAAAGGGAGCTCCTGAGGAGTTGGCTCTCTGCGGTCCGGGATGAGGGAGTGAGTCGATTTACCCTGAGGCAGCATAGAGGGAGGGGCTGACGGAGCCGACTGTGGAGTAGAGCCAGGCTCTAACACACTCCGCATGACCTCGAAGCACCCCTGTCAGGCAGAGCCAGAGGTACCCGCCCGAGGAGCTAAGGACCCCCTCGGCACCGACAGTGATGGCTCCGAGGTCGATGTCGGAGCCGAACTCACCAGCGCCAAGCACCGAGGGAGAGGGGGTCGGACAAGGGTCCGATGCCACTCACCCCTCGAGCCGACGAGGGAAGTCCGCGCCGAGATTCCTCCATGGAAGAAAACGGAGCCGACGACGGAGCCGAAGACAATTGTCTCGGCCCGAGGTGACCACAGTCTCGGTTCCGACACGACCCGGCCCGAACTCAAGAGAGTCGAAGGAGGAAAGAGTTGGACGGGCAGGCACCGACTGATGAGTCGGGCTCTGAAGCATCTGGGCTAGTGCCTCAGACTTGAGTAGTCGACTCACCACCCTCTGAAGGTCATGATCGGACAGCCTCGATGACCTAGAGGAATGAGACCTTTGGCCCGCTTCAGACAGCAGGGGAGATCCTGGAGCCGAATGAACGGAGCCAAGAGAAGGTGACCTAGACCTCTTTCTGGTTGTCGGCTCAAGATCTTGTTGGAGCCGACACGGTACTCGATAACCTCGGCTCCGCCGAGCGGAAGCCACAGAAACTGTGGACTGAGTCTTATCGGCTCCAGCCGGAGCCGATAAAGGCAAAGGTTGAACAACCTGAGGTCTCGGCTCAGAAGCTGGAGCCGAAGACCTCGATGCCTTGGAGGGCTTCCCTGTTGAGACAGACAGGGAATCCTCAGGCTTCAACAAGCCTCTCAGAATAAGCTTGTTTTTCTCTCCTGCAGGACCCTGGGGCTGAAGCCATGGCAAACAGCACAGGAGTCCTGCAGGTGCAAAGGCCCCAGACAATAGACACAAGAAGTGTGAGCGTCTGTCAGACATTTTCTGACAGCACGCATCACACTTCTTGAATCCGGAGACCTTTGCTTCTTTAGACATAGCCTAACTGGTGAACACAGACACACACTCAAACACACCAGTTATACCCTGTCAAAATAACTACTTTAGTAAAAATACTAAAAAATAAAGTACAATAAAGTACAATAAACAGCAGTTTAAACTACACAAACACTCCCTAGGGAAGGGAAGGCCCAAGGCCCAAGGGAAGAACTAAAAGTTCTTTTAAACAAAAAACGGGAAAAAATTAGGTTGGGGATAAAGTTCAATGAACTACACTAATTTGATAATAATTAAACTAAAAAGGGGTAAAAAGAGTAACTTTTAATAGAAAAAGCTTAAACTCACCAGGAACCGGTAGAACAACCAACCTCGAAGCTGTAGCGGCAAACGAGATCTGAGGTAACTCTCGCCTAGCATTGTGGGATATAAGGGGAGCCTCGAGCCGGTGGAACCAACTCTCGAGCTTTAGAGTGGCCGAGTCGGAGCCGAGGTCGGCTCCGAACCCATCCAGCAAGAATGAAGGCGAGATAGACAACTTAACATGTACAGTTTTGTACCTACCATAAATGTAGATGTTAAAGTGTTCACCCTGCTGCAGTCATCACACTTGGGTTATCCTGCCGTCAGTCAGTCCCCGCAGTCGGCCTGAGCGTCGGTTGTATAAAATAGAGTGGTATAGATAAGTTCAGCTAGTTCAGAGGGGATGGAGGGATGGTAACCTGGACTGCAGCAGGGTGAACACTAACATCTACATTTATGGTAGGTACAAAACTGTACTATGTTCATCGTGCTACCCTGCTGCAGTCATCACACTTGGGTTGAATCCCAAAGTTAAGGATGGGTGGTGGAGTTAAACAGGGTTAGAAGCTAGTAGGCCCTGCAAAACTGCAGTGGCAAAACCAGCTCTAGTCTTAGAAGAGAGAGGTAAGTGACAGTGTTTGGTGAAGGTGCGCACTGAACTCCAAGTTGCAGCTTCCAGAATATCCTTGGTTGGCACTCCCCTGAGAAAGGCTGCTGATGTAGCTGAAGCCCTGGTGGAGTGGGGCCTAATGTTAGCAGGTACCGGTTTCCCATGATATGTGTAGCAGAAGCGTATGCAATGCCCTATCCATTTAGAAATGGTCTGTTTTGAGATAGCTTTTTTGTTTTTTGTGATCCTGCAGCATAGGCTACAAAGAGCTGCTCAGATTTTCTGAAAGCCTTAGTTTTATCTAAGTAGTAATGTAATTGCCTGTGAATGTCCAAAGAGTGCAGGAGTCTTTCTCCTTTGTTCTGGGGATTTGGGAAAAAGATGGGCAAATGAATGGTTTGGTTTAGGGCCACAATGGATACCACCTTTGGCATAAAGGAAGGGTTAAGTTCTTAGAGAGACTGTCGATGAAAAATGAGGAAAGGCTCCACTGCCATTAGTGCCTGTAGCTCTGAGACTCTTCTAGCTGAGGTTTTTGCTAGTAGCAGGGCAGTTTTCCATGAAAGAAATTTTAAATCAGCTGAAAAAGCTGGTTCAAAGGGTGGCAGTGTAAGCTTTTCCAGAACAAAGATGAGTTCCCAAGTAGGTGTTGGTGCTCTCCTGGGCGGTCTTATGTTCTTTGCCCCTCTGAGGTACTGTCTTAGGAGTGGATGTGAGAATAAAGGAGGATCCGTGTTGTAATGAGCTGAAATTGTTGAGGCGTGGATCTTAATAGATGAAAAGGAAAGTCCTTTGTGCAACATCTCAGTTAAATATTGTAGAATCTGAGGAATGTTTGGATCAAGGGGATTTTGGCCTTTAGCCTGGTTCCAGGCGCAAAATCTTTTCCATTTGAATAGGTTTTCCTGGTGCTGGTCGTCCTGGCCTCCAGAATGACATCCATAACCAGCTTTGGATAGAGGTGTTGGCTGGTTGTTTAGGTAATTTGCCATGCAGCCAGGTTTAAAGTCTTGAGCTGGCCGTGTAGAATCTGATTGTCTCGCTGGGTGAGCAGGTGAGGAATTTGTGGTAAAATCCATGGTGGGCCGTGGGCCATGTTC
This sequence comes from Protopterus annectens, assembly GCF_019279795.1. Classification (NCBI taxonomy): domain Eukaryota; kingdom Metazoa; phylum Chordata; order Ceratodontiformes; family Protopteridae; genus Protopterus; species Protopterus annectens. The sequence goes on along the minus strand of NC_056741.1, from coordinate 730,713,989 downwards.
CTTAGAATTGGATACCAATGCTGGCGTGGCCAGTCTGGTGCAATGAGTATTCATTTGTGGCCTCTAATCTGACTTTCAGCAGTACCTTTGCTAGAAGAGGCAGTGGAGGAAAGGCATACAGTGTTAATGTTTTCCAACTGAATGAGAGGGCATCCACTTTCCAAGCTTGTGGATGGAATGTCCTTGTGCAAAATTTTTGAAGATGGTAGTTTTGGGGGCTGGCAAACAGATGTCTGGGTGTCCCCATTTTTGAGCCATCATTGGAAATGCTTGTGGATCTAGTTTCCACTCGTGTGGATCCATGAGGTTGTCTGCCAATGTGTTTTTCTTTCCTGGCAGGAATTGTGCTTGTAATTGAACCTGGTAAGACAGCGCTGTGTTCCACAAGGTCATTGCTTGCCTGCATAGAGGGTAGGAATGTGTGCCCCCTTGCTTGTTTATGTACCACATTACTGTGGTATTCTGTCTTTATTAGTTGTCCTAGGTGTAAGAGGTCCTTGAAAGCTGTTAGGGCACTCTGTACTGCTAGCATTTCTTTTTGATTGATATGCAGATGCCTTTGATCTGTAGTCCATTTGCCCTGAATGCACTGTCCTGCCATGCGTGCTCCCCAGGTACAGTCTGATGCATCTGTTGTCAGTTTGCCTGGCTATGGGTAAGCTGAAAGCCTGACCCTTGTTGAGGTGACATGACTGTGCCCACCATAGAAACTTCTGTTGAAGGCAGGGAATGAGTGGTATCGTTGTTTCCAAGCTGTGGCTGTGCTGAGTCCATACACTTTTCAGGTACCATTGTAATTTCCTCGTATGCAGTTTTGCAAATGGTATTAGTAGTACGCAAGATGCCATGAATCCCAAGGCCTGCAGAATTTTTCTTGCAGGGAGTTGAGTCTTTGTTGCCATTATTTTGAAATATTGAGTCAGATGTTGCCATCTGGGCCGTTGTATTCAAGCTGGCACCCAGGAATATGTTTTGTGAGGGCATTAGTTTTGATTTCTTTTCATTTACTGTGTACCCTAGGCAACTTAGGTGTTTGACAAATGCCAGATGTTTTAAAAGAATGTCCTTGCTTTCTGCTTGAATAAGGCAGTCATCCAGGTATGGGTATATTTTAAATTCCTCTGTCTGCAGTACGCAATTACTGGTGCCAGGCATTTTGTGAAGACCCTGGGCACAGTAGATAAGCCAAAGGGCAGTGCAGAGAATTGATAATGCGTTGAATCTGCAATGAGAAGGAGGTATCTTCTGCAATTTTGTCTGATAGGGAAATGCAGGTATGCCTCCTTGAGGTCCAATGTTACTAGCCAAGCATTCTTGCCCAGCATGGGAAGAAGCTACTGTAGTGTTAGCATCTTGAATTTTGGTACTTGCAGATAAGTGTTCAGAATTGAAAGATCCAGAATGGGTCTCCATGCTTGGTCTTTTCTTGGGACTAGAAAGAGTCTCAAGTAAAATCCTTGTCCTTGCTCCTGTGTAGAATGGCTCTCATGTCCATGAGAGCTGTAATTTGTTTTTGTGCCTCTGCCCATTGATTTGGTGGCAGGTTTGGCATTCCTTTTATCCTTGGCAAGGTATGAAAGTGGAATCTGTATCCTTGTGAGACAATGTTTAGGACCCATTTGTCTTTTGTGATGATGTGCCAGTTGTCTGCAAAAAATGCTAATTTTCCTCCCAAGGGAGCTGCCAGGAGAAATTTGCTTGGTAGTTTGAGGATGGAGTCATTGTGTTTGTCTTCTGCTAGCTTGGGGCCTGTTTTCTTCTTTCTGGGTAGCAGTATCCCATTGGCGAGGTTTGTAAGGGCCTTGTGACTGACCTCTGCCCCTTGGGCGTCTGTATTTGCCCCTCTGATCTGTCAGAAGCTGGAAAGGACCAGTTTTTTGTTGGCCTATTTCTGCTGAAACAAGGGGGTTGTACCTGTAACAAATCCTTGGCCATCTGCATAGACTTTGCCTTATCCTCCAGTTTCTTTAAAACCTCTTCTGCTTTGACACCAAATACATCCTGCTGTAAAGTGCATCCAATAATTTTGCTTTAACATGATCAGGTAGGGTTTGTTCTTTTAACCAAGCATGTCTACGTATGACAGACCCAGTAACAGCTGCTCTACAGGAAGCTTCCAATGAATCAAATCCACATTGTAAAGTATGTTTGCCCACCTGTTCAGCTGCATGCAACATATCCTGCATTTCCTTGAATTCAGACTGTTCAGTATGTGTGCTCATTTTTTGTTTTAATTGAGACATAAGGAATTGCTGACATTTCAGCATGTGAAACTGACAATTTAATGCTCTCATAGCCAGAGTTGCTGAGGTGTATATTTTCTTTCCCCATCTATCTAGGGCTCTGGAATCCCTTTCAGAGGGCACAGGATTTTTAGCCATAGAAGCTTTAGCACCCTTGGGACCCTGGGAAATTGTTTCTGGGTCAGCTACAGGGCTTTTATAAAGGAATGTGTGCGAGTCAGGTACTCTGTAGTATCCGTCTGGTTTGGCTGGAGCAGGAGGTAGAGTCTGGATTTAGACTAGACTCCAAGTAAACATCATCCACAATGTCTAAAACTGGAGGGATAGCAAGTGGTCTGTGCTGGGGTAGTAAAAGGAACTCTTGGAGCCTTTTCTTAGAATCAGAGTAGTCCTGGCCTTCCCAGTGGAAATGTTCCCTCATGGTATGTAAAGTTTCCCCAAACGAGTAGTCTTCAGGGGGAGATGCTGAGGGAATAGTCTCTTCAGCATCAGAGTCTTCATAAGGAGGAAAAGTGTAATCCTGTTCCTCAGAAGAATCTGAGGAAACCGAAACCTGGTCAGAGGAAGCATAATCCTCCTCCTGTCTTGGTCTTATCTGGAGGGGGATGGGAACCCCCGATTAGAGTAATCAAATCTTCAGCCATCTTAAGCATCTGTTTCTTAGGCATGGGGCCTTGAACTGTAGATTGATGTACAGTCTCTCGGTTTTAAAGGAGTTTTAAGCTTAGCATAAGATTTAATGGTGAGTGTAGTCGGTCTGAAGACACCTTCTGCAACCGAAGGTTTTTCCACTTCACCGGGGCCTCCTCCGGTGTCAGAAAGGCCTAATGAAGATGGCTGCATCGGCCTAGTACACTCCGCTTGAGAATCCGCAGCTGTCTGGGGTTCCAATTCTGCAGTCGTCAGGGGCTGCGTAGGCGCCTCACTGAAAACTGGAGAACCGGCGACAGGCCCAGCAGAGGCCTCGGAGTCTGGCTTGTTCCTAGGCTGCCTGTCCTTATCCTTGCGTTTTTTATGCATGCCAGTAGTTTGCTCCGACGGCATGATAATTAAATTTCCTACCAAAGTAATGTCGTGCGAAGTCAAAACGTTGATAGTTCCGTTTATTAAACCTAGCACAAAACAGACAGCCTGTGATGTCGTGGTCTGGGCCTAGGCAAGGAATACAATAAGAATGGAAGTCCTTATGAGGTATTTGCTTCCCACAAGAAATGCAATTGTTAACTTTTTCTGACATTGGACTGAGGCAAGAAAAGGTTCCCCAACTGGTTACTTAGCTTTATTGAAGACATCGGACTGAAATTCGAATCGAAAATCTTAGGTGTCGGCTGACCGGCACTTGCGAACTGCTTCTGCTTCGGGCACTGTGCGGCAAGAAAGACTGAAGAAAATGGCATCTGATGCCTCTTGTATACCCCTGGCACACTGACGTCAGGAAAGAAGCAACAGCAACCGACGCCGGACCAAGACTTTGGAACTCAGGCAGACTGCAGGACTGCCTGATGGCAGGATAACCCAAGTGTGATGACTGCAGCAGGGTAACACGATTAACAGACTGGTGGAGATCACCCACTCCCACACTCTCAGCCTCGCAACACAGGGCAAGATCTGGTTCCCCCTTGTTTGTTGATTTACCAGACAACAGACATGTGGTCGAAACTGCAATCTTCCCTGTGGGAAGAACAGCGTGAAAAGGCTTGCAATGCCAAAAGCACTCCCCTCATCTCCAGAACACTGATATGCAATCTAGTCTCTGTCTGAGACCACGTGCCTTGGACCATCCTCCCCAAACACTGCCCCCCCCACCTGAGCTGGGAGGTGGCCATGGTCACTGCAATTTGGGCTGTGGGTACTATGAAGGATAGGCCTGCCAAGATTTCCAGCACCTGGAGCCACCAGAAAAGAAGCATCTTGCAGGCTCTGCTGATTGGAACTGGATAGTCCATGGGAAGATCTAGCCAAGACCACTGTACTGCCAGGGTTCACTGAAGCACCCGCATACAAAGGCGCACACAGGGAAGGGTTGAGATTGCTGTGGCCATGGAGCCTAGGGCTGAGAACATCTCTCGTCATTGGCAGCCTGGGGCAGGGGATTACTGATACATGGGCTCGTAGGCTCTGGACCCTGCCTAGAGTGAGAGATTTTCAATTGTAGAGTGTCCAGCTGTGCCCCTATAAATTCCAAGGTCTGTGTCAAGTTCAAGCGGGACTTGGAGATGTGGATGATAATCCCTAGGTTGACTGCAAGATGGAGTCTCTGGTCATGCAAAGACTACGCTTGGTGGCAGCAGCGAGGAGCCAATCGTCTAGGTAAGGAAACATCTAAATTCCCTGAAGCCTCAAGTGAGCCACTACGACTGCCATAACCTTCGCGAACACCCTGGGGGCTGTGGTGAGACCAAAGGGTAGGGCTCTAAACTGGAATTGATTGGTTCCCAGCCAGAAGCGAAGGAATCTCCTGGAGCTTCAGTGAATTTTGATATGGTAAGCATCCTGGAGGTCTAATCCAGTCGCATTCTCGGAGGTAAGGTAGAATGGACTGCAACGTGACCATCCAGAATTTCTGCTTGGCTAGTCAGGTTCAAGGTTGACAGGTCCAATATGGGGCCCCAAGGTCTCCAGTCTTTTTTGGCACTAAAAGGAACCTCGAGTAAATGCCTAATTCGGACTGATCTGGGGGGACCGGTTTTAAGGCTCGATTGCTTTGAATTTTCTTGCACTGCCACCTCCCTTTGAGCGGGTGGAACATCTGGGAGGTGCTTTGGTTGGACGGGTGGGGGCAACGAATGGGATGGAGTAGCCTCTGGATATTATGTGAAGCCCAACAGTCCACCATAATGGACTCCCAAGCCATTAGGTGCAATGACCATCTTCCCCAGACTGTCTCCAGAGTAGGACAGTCTGGCAACCCCTCAGGGTTGCTGCATGGGTCTGTTAGAGAAGGTCTTCCTAAACTCAAAGTCCCTCAGCCCCCCCTCTGCCTCTGGGACAGCATCTGTCTTGTCCTCCTCAGCCTCTAAGGGACGAGTTGTCTAGAGTCCCTGGAAAACTAAAATTTTCGGAACCACATCTTTTGCCCTTTGATTCCTAGAAAAGGATCTTTGAGGGCTAGAGAAGCGGACTCGGACGGCAGACAGCCTTCCAGTCCTCCTCACTCTGGACCAGGGTGTCACGTACTGTCTTCGCGAACAGGGAAGAACCAAAGGGAGCATTTGTGAATGCCGCCTTGAAGGGGTCCGTGAACTGACAGTCTGAACCAAGCGGGTCGCCTCATAGCTACGCTGGTCCCAGCCATCCTAGCTGCTCCTTCCATGGCATGGGAAAGATGCATGGACTTGTTAGAGATTTGAGTCTCGACATTTTTGCTGACAATAGCTGCTTGTCCTCTGGCAGCAGACTCTGGAGGTGATGCAGCGAACTGACTAGGTCTCACTGAAGTCTTATGATGTGTGACAAAATTCAGCGCTTGAATAGAAAACGTCACTGAAGAAAAAAATTCTTCCCAAATCGATCCACTGCCCTAAACTCCTTGTCCGGAGGGTGGACCAAAGAGCTTTCCTGTACCAGTTCTCTTGGTGGCAGCTGCAACCACCATAGCATCCACCACGGATCCCTTGTACCAGGCCTGTGATGGAGGAGAGAGGATCCTGTCTAGGTGTTTAGGTATTGGCTCTCTGGTGTCAGGCTCCTTCCATGCCCGCATGGTAATGAGATCCACTAAGGGATCTGCAGGAGGGGACACCCAGGATATAGATGGGCCTGTGCCAAAGGCCACCAGGAATACTGACTCATCAATAGAGGGTTTTGGGGCTGAGCAACCTCCCCTCTGGCGGAGGATCTCCATGAAGTCTCCAAAGGAGACATCCTCGGGAGGTGATCTGGGGGAACCTCACCTTCATCTAAGTCAGTATCTTCTGTGAGGGACTCTGGGCAGTCCATGTGCCTCCTTTTACACGAGTGCTTACAGGGACCCTCTTCAGTGAGACTCTCTGAAGAGGGCTCGCAAGTCACGGGGGGGGGGGTTCCATGATGGGATCCATCTGGGGTTCCTCTAGCACGGGCTGTCCCTGGGACAAGCTGACAGAGTAGTGACCAAATCCACAGGAGCCTTGCAGAGTCCAAGGCAATGGGCTGGTGTCTCAATCCTTGGGAGAGAACCCTCTCCACCACGTCGAACATTGAAGGAGAGCGCACCTCCTTAGCAACCAAAAAGGAGGAAGCTCTCCCCGGCTCCGCCGTGAGGATTGGGGCAGAGGCCGAAGTAGCCAGGGTTCTGAAGGAACAGCTCGGATCAGACAATGTCAGAGCTGAAGACACCTCCATTCCTTTGGATCAGACTCCCTGTTCTCGGCCCCAAGAGTTGCTCAGATCCAAAAAAGTCTGATCAGAGGAACTCAAGGTAATCACCAGCAGAGAGGCTGGAGGAACAGTCTATGCCAAACCCCCAGCTCAGAGGATCCTTAGATCCATAAACCCCAAAACTGCAGGTCTGATCTGGTAAGGAGAGACTGGATGGAAGAAGGGCATGGAGGTCCCCTCTCCAGCTGGGGAGGGGCCTGGCAAGACTTCCATTTGGATTTGGGTCCGAATGAACCTCCGCATCATCTAGCTATGACAGACTCAAACGCAAGTAGGCGACAGACTGATCTGGCTGGTTGGTGCGATGACCTCAAAGAAGGCCTTGGGTCAGAGGGCTCAGTCGGCTCGGGGGAGAACCTCTGAGAGTGGAGCCAAAGAGAGGTAGTTATAATTACTTTGGTAGGTGGGCTAGGGAAGGGGCTCCCACTCTGGAGCTGCTTGCGGTGCCTATCCCCCCCTCTCTTGTCCTTGTCTTTCTTTGCCTTTTCTTTACTTTTAGTCCCCACTTCAGGTAGGCTTAGTGGGAGGTTGAGTCCCAGCCTGGGGGGGTTTGATCAGCTACTGGAGCCGAGGTTGCCAAGTCCAAGGCAGAACCTACAAGGCCTTTAGCTACCAGCTTTGCCTTCCTTTCCTTTAAGGCCCTAGGGTTGAACCCTGCACACACGCTACAAGGTAAGTCAAGAAGGGGGAACACCCAAACAAAGAAACAGTGTGGCCATCAGCCAGTGAAAGCTTGTGGCCACACACTGTGCATTTTTTATTTAAAGTTGGTTTTGGCTGCTAAGCCATAACAAAAACCCACTCAGCCAAAACGTAAACCAAAACCATCACACACACTAAGGTTGGGTTAGGCCTACTACACTACCTTACTAAGTTTTTTTTTTTTACAGAAAAAATGACGAACAGCAAAGGGGAGGAAAGGGTTAACAGACACACACACAGACACACACACAGACAGACACACACACAGACAGACACACACACAGACAGACACACACAGACAGACACACACACAGACAGACACACACACACACAGACACACACACACACAGACACAGACACACACAGACAGACACACAGACACACACAGACACAGACACACAGACAGACAGACAGACACACAGACAGACACACACACAGACAGACACACACACAGACAGACACACACACAGACAGACACACACACAGACAGACACACACACAGACAGACACACACACAGACAGACACACACACAGACAGACACACACACAGACAGACACACACACAGACAGACACACACACACAGACAGACACACACACACAGACAGACACACACACACAGACAGACACACACACACAGACAGACACACACACACAGACACACACACAGACACACACAGACACAGACACAGACACACACACAGACAGACACACACACAGACAGACACACACACAGACAGACACACACACAGACAGACACACACACAGACAGACACACACACAGACACACACACACACAGACAGACACACACAGACAGACACACACACAGACACACACACACAGACACACACACAGACACACACACACAGACACACACACACACACACACACAGACACACACACAGACACACACACAGACACAGCTTTACTTCCTAAATTAAGGTACAGACTACTGTATTTTCAATGTAAATACATCAAAAGTAGTTGTACTTCCTAGAACATAACTAGATACTGCATACCGTACATCTCACACTAAATTAACACTGGGTAAGACTGCAATCCAGGTTGTAGCCTGCTATAGATCCCACACCATTTCCCAAGACTCCCAACTCCACATTCCTAAACACACTGGAAAATATTAGGGTATAACCCAATGCACATACTAGGAGACTAACTACTCTGTTAACTGGGAAAATTACTAGTGTACCAACTCACTTGCTCAACATTTTCTGGAATTCATTAATCCCAATGCCCTGGATGAACTCATTCTTACCATCACCAGGGGTAGAAACATCCCTGACCTGGTCATTAACATGGGCGAGCGTTGCTCTACACCAGTAATCAACTCCTCCCTGGTCAGATCTGACCACACGCTAATCACCATGGATATCCACATCCCACCCCCAAAGGAAACCACTAAAAAAAAAACTTCTCCAAAGCCAATTTTGGGCTTCTAAAAACAGAGGTGGCTAACTTCACAACACCCTTGCAAATGGAAAATAGGTGCATGACTGCTGAATCATACACCAATGCACTGCATGAGCACATGCACAAGTGCATGGAATGGGCCATACCAAACAGAATCAAGAAGCTCTCCTCCAAAAAAGAGGAAGCCAATCTGGTGGTTCACCACTATAAAACTCTACAACAAAGAAAAAACTGGTGCAGAAAAGGTTGAAGTCCCAAGAATGGAAAAACTTTGTTAGCCAAAGCAAAAAACTGAGATCCATAATCAAATCCTCTAAAGCTAGCTATGAAAACAAAATTACTGCAGATTCTAAGGACATCTACAAGGCATTCTATAGTTATGTCAAGAACCTACATGGCAATACCAGATCTGCTTTGAGTTATAGCACAATGGCAATACATATATACAGAACCAACTGATAGTCAACATATTGGCTGACCAGTTCAGTGCGAACTTTACACCCTTTTCACACCCTAATGGGCCTATCACAATACCGGAGGAATTGTGAAGTCCGTATTATGGCTACACAGGTAAAAACCACTGTCCAAAGCCAAAAATACAGCTTCCATGGGACCAGGTGATATCCCTGGCTGTGTTCTACATGAACAGTGAACTGGCACTACATAGTACCCTGTTCAATAACAGCCTCATTTCAGGGTTTGTTCCTGCCAAATGGCTCACTGCTATGGTCATCCCACTCCACAAAGGGGGAGCGACTACAGACCCTGGGAACTACCGTTCAATTAGCCTGACTAGTCTGATATACAAGGCTATGGAGTGCATCATCATGGACCTTATAAATAACGACAGAGGGAATCTCCAAACTCTGACCCCATACAGTATGGGTTTGTGAAAGGTAGATCATGCCTGCTCAACCTAATAGACTTGGAGTCATTCACCAGAGCTGTGGATGAGGGCAAGGTAGTTCACACAGCCTAATTAGATCTTGCCATGGCCGACACCATCCCTCACTCAGGAATCATAGCTAGACTCACTAAACTAGGCTTAAACCTCTATGTAATAAGATGGGTTACCAACTGGCTCACTGAGAACCCACACCATGAAAGTACCGGACTCCAAATTTGACTACAGACCAGTTACAAGTGGTGTCCCACAATAACCGGTCCTACAACCTTTCCTGTTTGGCATCTACTTCTCTGAAGTTCAAGCCAACAGATAGGGACTCTGGCTGACCATGTTCGCAGATTGCACACTGGGAGCCATTGAGTCCAACTGATTTAGACATTCTACAAAAAGGCTTCAGACACCAATGACTGCTGCCAGAACCATGGCCTTAAGCTCAATGCCAAAAAGTGCATGGTCATTCCCTTTGGAAAAAATTTGGTGCCCATGAACTACCACATAGGCGGTAGTCCATTAAACACCGAAGGCGTGATGACACCTGGGATACAGGTTGACAGCAACCTCTCCTTTGATAACACATTGTCACTGTAGTCAGAAAGTCCTATGCGACATCTCATTACAATAGGTTTCTCATCCAGGAAGAAAGAGGTCATAATCCCTCTCCACTCGTCCCTCATTAAACCTATTATAGAATACAATGCCTCATTTGGTATGCACCTCAGACACCTACAACTGGAAAGGCCACAAAAATACCTCACTAAGAGGATCTTAGGCCTTAGACACATGCCCTATACGAACAGACTCAAAACTGCAGCTAAACTCTTATCACCTACTTTAGAGGCAATCTCTGCTTGACCTACAAAGCCTCGTGTGACCCAGTGCTGCTAGCTATGTTACACCTAAAGAAATCCCAATCCCTCTGTGCCACACACTACAGGGACCTTAACCTCATTACCACAATAAACAGAACATGCTGGAGGGACAGGTTCTTAACTAGAGACTTCCGATACCCTGGAACAAAAGTACAGTTGTGTACACTTACCATAAATGTAGATGTTAGAGTGTATCCACTGTTTCAGTCATTACATTTGGGTAATCTGCTGGCAGGTTGCCCTCAGTCGGCCTGAATATCAAAGTCTTGGGTCCTGTGTCGGTTGCTGTCTCTTCCATGACGTCAGGTCGGCAGGGGTATAAAACATGCAGCAAAAGCCATTTTCTTTAGTTTTTCTTGCACCAGATGTCAGGTTCCCCCCATTATGTTTTTAGTGTTTCACTGTTGCAGTCATTACATTTTGGTAGAATCCCAAAACTATGGATGGGAGGCTGGAACTAAATAGCAGTAGGAGCTGCTAGAAGGCCCTGCAGAACTGCAGTGGCAAAGCCTGCCCTGGACTTAAAAGCAAATGATAATGCTTTGTAAAAGTATTAACAGAGCTCCAAGTAGCAGCTTCTAGAATGTCTTTGGTTGGCACCCCTCTGACTAAAGCTGCTGAGGTAGATGCAGACCTGGTGGAATATGACCAGATTCCCTTGGGCCCCGGTTTACCATGATGCAAATAGCAGAAACGAATGCAGTGGCTTATCCACTTTGAAATAGCCTGCTTTGAAATAGCCTTCCCCTCTGATCCTGTAGCAAATGCCACCAGTAGCTGCTCAGGCTTTTAGATATTTGGTCCCAAGTAGAATCTTAGTTGTCTGTGTACGTCCAAGGAATGCAGAATCCACTCCCCCTTGTTCTGCGGATTTGGGTAAAAAATTGGCAGGTGAATAGTTTGGTTAAGAGCCACACTGGATACCACCTTAGGCATAAAGGATGGGTCGTGAGGGACACCATGTCCAGGTAAAATGTAATAAAAGGCTCCATAGCCATGAGGGCCTGTAGTTTTGAAATCCTTCTTGCTGAAGTGATTGCCAGAAGGAAAGCTGTTTTCCAAGAAAAACGTCATACACGCAGCAGCTGCTGGTTCAAATGGAGGCAGGGTGAGCTTTTCCAACACCCATGCAGGAGTTGTTGGTGATCTGGGGGTCTTAAATTTTTGGCCCCTGTAAGATACTGTTTTAGGAGAGGATGAGAAAAGATGGGAGGCTCTGTTGTAATGAGCAGAGATGGCAGATGCATGGATTTTTATTGATGAAAAAGATAGTACACCAAGTACAAGCATGGATTAACCACAACCAACCTGACATCCTAGCCATCTCTGAAACCTGGCTAAAACCCCATATTGCTGACTCTGAAATCATACCTCCTGGTTTCCACATCCTCAGAAGCGACAGATTAAATAAAAACGGTGGAGGCTCTGCTCTAATCTACTCTAACCTTCTCTCCCTAATCCCTCTTCAAATCAACCCCACAATTCAAAAATTCTGGACTAACAGCAAGTCTCCTACGATTGAATAAAACACAAGAATATCTGCATTATTTCCTTATATATCTCCCCAGGCGACAACATCTCTACCCATGAAAACATTCTTCACTGGGCCTCAACTGAAATAAAATATGAAACTTGCATTCTAGGCAACGTTAACATTGATTGGAATAAAATTAATACGCCTTCCCCCTCCCTATCCATTAACCTCTACAACTTCACCCAAGTAATCCATTCAACAACTCGTCCTAACAAACCACCCCCCCAGGGTCCACCATAGACTGGATTCTAGTCTCCCACCCAAACAAAATAATTCTCTGGCACTACCCCCGACACCTTTAGTGACCATCTCCCTGCTTTCATTCATCGCTCAGCTAACTCCACTTAATATGAACACCACTACATTCAAACTTGTAATCTTAGCAACTTTAACCCCACAATTTTCTCAAACATTTTTAAACAAATAAACCGGCAAATCCTAAACACTCTTCCCCTTGACAATGCTGTAGAATATTTTAACTCTGTCTTCCTAAATACTTTTAACTCCCTAGCCCCACTAAGAAACAAACGAGTCAAAGCCAATTCTGCTCCTTGGCTGACCAAAGAAACAAAACAAATCATACGTCACAGGGACAAATCCTGGAAGCTATCAGAAAAATAAAATGTCTACCACCTTGCTCCAATACACCCAACTCCACAACCAAGTCACCTTGGACAAAAAACTACTATAATAAACTTCAGTCCAACAATATTAAGAACCCAAAACAATCCTGGAAATCAGTTAATTCCCTTCTCCATCCAGGGTCCAGGAATAATCCCTGCCCTGACCCTAGTTTAACTGACATGGAGCTGAGCTCTCACTTCAACTCTTTCTTTACAGAATCCACAGCTAAGCTAACCAAAACTTTCCCAAGCAATAATCCACCTAACTCTTTCCTCAACACCCAACAACCATAACTGTCCTTTTAATTTCCAGCTCAAACCAGTTTCAACCATTTTTATAAAAAGGTTCTTATCCAAACTAAAGCCATGCTCTAATGCCCCTAACATACCTTCCTCCTTCCTCAAATGTGCTGCCGAAGGTATTGCCCTCCCAATCTGTATCCTAATTAACAGATCCTTAAAAGTCTCGTATGCACCCAAACTTTGGCGTTCAGCCTACATTCTACTTCTTCACAAAGGAGGCAAACACACCACTACTTCCAACTTCCGCCCAATTGCCCTACTCTCTCCAATATCTAAAATTCTAGAAATGTGTGTCCACCACCAACTTTTACCTTACTTAACTCAGAATCACCCAACACGGCTTCCGCCCCGGCCACAGCACCATAACTGCCTTACTATCCTTCCTAGAAAGTCAATCTAGCCCGAGATTCTGGACTTCTAGTATCCACAGTACTGCTAGAGCTCTCTAAAGCTTTTGACACCATTTCCCATACACACCTTCTCATCTCGCCAACCTTAATCTCTCCCCTACTACTCTATCCTGGTTCTCTAGTTACCTATCAGACAGATCTCAAGCTGTCAGATGGAAGAACTCTACCTCCTCCTCCTTGCCAACACCCACCGTCATTCCCCATAGGTCCATCCTCGGACCCATGCTCTTCAACATCTTTAATAACCTTCACACAGTCATCCCTGATACCAGGGTTATCCAATACGCTGATGACTACCTTAGTCTGTGCCGCCGCTAACCTTCCTGAACTTCTGACTACAACACAAATAGCTTTTTCCACTATGGAGAACTGGATGCACCAAAATAATCTCTCTCATCTCTAATAAATCTAAAATACTACTTTTCCCTCCCTCCAGGGCTTTCTCTTTTGACAAAAATGCTTTCAAAGTCCTAAGCCAAACCAACACTGCTATAGAAGTGGTCCCTTTTGCAAAACTTCTTGGCATTACCATAGATGAACACCTTAAATTCGATAGCCACATACAAAACAAAGAAAACCCACCAAAAGTTAGGTATGCTCTACAGGAATAACCACTTTCTCTCCAACTCCTCTAGGCATACCTTGGCAATTACCTACCTTCTACCCCCTCTACTATATGGAGCCCCTCTTCTAACCAATCTGTCTGCTTCCAACACCTCAAAACTTGAAATTTGTTATAAGATCTCTAAATTTGCCACTAAATCCAAAACCTCAACTCACCACTGCCTTACCCTACAATCTCTGAACTGGCTAGAACTCCAACAACCTAGACTATCTCCAACTAACCACCGCTCACAAATTAATATTCTACCCAGATAAATGCCCAGCCTTAAACATCCTTCCACCATACATCCCAAATCAATCTCCGAGATCTGAACACCAAAACCTAATCTCCATCCACAAACCCAAACATCCCGCTGGCCAGCTTCTACTCTCCTCCTCTCTAGGTAAGAAATGGAACTCTCCCTCCCTTAGGACTATACCTACCCAGAATCCAAGACCCAACTGTTCTTATACCTGTCGTCCAAACGGAAATGTTCCTGCTTTCACCCTACATAAATTCTAGGGAATTTTCCCCACTGAGCTCTTTATAATCCTTGCTCCACTCTACCCTCAAGGATTTATTTCTATTCTCCCAAAATAGACTTAGCTGACCATCACTGATTAAGCAATTTCTCACTTGACTCCATGTAAATATTGTAAATCAGTATTGCCATTGCAAAAACACAAAAAAAAAAAAAAGTGGAATCTGTTAACTGTCTTATGATGTACATTTTATGCATTTGCATTTCCTGACTATGAATTTTACACTTATATTTTACCTTTAACACTAACCCTTATTGTATTGCTTTTGCATTTCCTGACTGTATGAATTTTACACTTGTATTTACCTTCAAAACTATGCAACCCTTACTGTATTGCTTATGGAGCTTTTCTCCCCGGACCTCCACTGAAAATGGGCACTTCATGGCCCAGTGGACTTCCCCGGTAATCAAACTGAAATAAATAAAATAGGCCCTTGTCAAGCATCTCAGTCAAGTATTGTAAAATCTGAGGAATATTTGGCTTTGCTGTGTCAGTTCCTTGTGCTTGGTTCCAAGCACAGAATCTCTTCCATTAATCCGCATAAGATTTTCTAGTACTAGGCATTCTGGCTTCCAAAATGACATCCATCACAGATTTACTGAGAGGTGTTTGAATAATTACTTGATCAGCCATGCTGCCAGGTTCAGAGTTTGGAGCCAATTACGCTGAATTTGATTGCTCTGCTGAGACAATAGATGAGGTATTTGAGGCAAGTACCAAGGAGGGAGTTGGAAAAGCCGAAAGACACAAACAAAACCAAGGAGGGAGTTGAGACATTCCTTAGAATTGGGTACCAGTGCTGGCAAGGCCAGTCTGGGGCAATTAGGATCATTTTTGGTTTTTCCTGTCAGACTTTCAGTAAGACCTTGGGAAGAAGAGGCAGAGGAGGAAAGGGGTAGACTTATAGGTTTTCCAACTGAAGGATAGAGCATCCACTTTCCATGCTTGTCTGACAAGTCCTTGTGCAGAATTTGTCCAGTTGATTCTGGGGAGAGGCAAATAGATCCATGTCCGGACTCCCCCATTTCTCTATCATGCTGAAGACTTGTGGATCCAGTTTCCACTCGTGAGGGTCCGTACGATTTCTGCTTAGGTCATCTACCAGAGTATTTTGTTTTCCTGGCAGGAACTGAGCTTGAAGATGTACTTGGTAAGTCAAGGCCGTGTCCCACAATGCCATGGCTCGTCTGCAAAGGGGGTAGGAATGTGTACCCACCTGCTTATGTACCACATAACCATGGTGTTGTCAGTCTATCAGTAGCTGCCCTGGATGAAGCAAGTCCTTGAAGGCTGTCAGGGCATTCTGAACAGCTAACATCTTTCTGGTTGATATGCAGATGCATTTTTGGTCTCCATATGCCCTGAATGCATCTCCCCACCAGGTGGCCCCCCCAAGCGTAGTCTGATGCATCTGTATTTAGGGTTTGGGTGGCAGGGGGTAGAGTGAAAGACCGTACCATGTTCTGGTGACATGTCTCTGCCCACTAAAGAAACTCCTGTTGTAAGCAGGGAATGAGAGGACTCATTTCCAGACTAAATGTTGACTCTCTAAACATTTTAGATACCACTGTAGTTTCCTCATATGCAGTCTTGCATATGGAATTAAAATGCAGGATGCCATAAACCCCAAAGCCTGCAGAATTTGTCTTGCAGATAACTGGGTTTTTGTTGCCATTTGTTTGAAGTAAATAGTCAGTTACCTTTGTGTGGTGCAAGGTAAGCAATCTGGGCAGTTGTATTCAAGCTTGCACCCAGGAATGTAATCTTTTGAGAGGGTACCAGATGTGACTTCCTTTCGTTTATTGTGTACCCTAGGCATGTTAGAAGCCTTTTTACAAACGCCAGATGTTGAAGAAGAATGTCCTTGTTTTCTGCTTGAATGAGACAGTTGTCTAAGTAAGGATAGATTTGTATGCTTAGTCTGCAAAATGCAATTACTGGTGCCAGGCACTTTGTAAAGACCCTGGGCGCAGTAGATAAGCCAAAGGGCAGTGCAGAGAATTGGTAATGCATAAAACCAGCCTTGAAGCGGATGTATCTTCTGCACGATTCCCTTATTGGGATATGCAAGTATGCCTCAAGTCTAGATTCACTAGCCAAGTGTTCTTGCCCAGCATAGGCAGAAGCTGTTGCAAAGTCATCATTCTGAATTTTGGGATGTCCAAGAATGTGTTCAAAATCGATAAATCCAGTATTGGGCGCCAGGCATAGTCTTTTCTGGGTACCAAGAACAGTCTTGAGTAAAACCCTTGCCCTTTTTCCTGTTCTGGTACAGACTGAATAGCCCCCATATCCATGAGGGACGCAACTTATTTGTGCCTCTGCCCATTGATTTTTTGGCAGATCTGGCCAACCGTTTGGAATTGGCAAGGTATGGAAATGAAATCTGTTTAATACCCACTTGTCCTAGGTTATTAACTGCCAATTTTGATCATGAAGTGCTAACTTTCCTCCTAAGGGGGCTGCCAAAAGAAAAGTGCTTGGTGATGGCAGAGGGAAGTCATTGAGACAGTTTACTGCAGGGTTATGCTTTGTTTCCTCCAGATTTGGAGGTAGAGGCACCCCATTGCTTTGACCAGTAAGAACCCTGTGATTGGTATCTAGAGCCTTTTGAGTGCTTGGATTTGCCCCGTGAGGCTGTTGGACACAGGAAAGGACCAGTTTTTTGTAAGCCAGTGTCTACTGAATCTTGGTGGCTGCACTTGTAAGAAGTCTTACAGTTTGCATAGACTTAGCTTTGTCTTCCATTTTCTTTAAAACCTCTTCTGCCTTATTACCAGAGTATCATGCTGCAAAGGTGCATCCAACAATTTAGCTTTAACATGATCAAGCAGATTTTGCTCCTTGAGCCAGGCATGCCTTCTAATCACAGATCCAGAAACTGCGGCACTGCAGGAGGCCTCCAAGGAATCAAAACCACATTGCAGAATATGCTTTCCAACCTGTTCTGCTGCATGCAATAATTCCTGTAATTCTTTATTTTCCACACATTCAGAAATCATTTTCTGTTTCAATAATCCCATAACATGCTGTTGATATTTAAGCATATGAAACTGGCAGTTTAAAGCCCTGATTGCCAAGATTGCAGACATATAAACCTTCTTTCCCCATCTAGCCAGTGCCCTGGAATCTTTTAGCTGTTGAGGCCTTTACACCTTTGGGACCCTGTGAGATAGTTTCGGTCAGCAGCAGGATTTTTGAATAAAGATTTGTGGGAGTCAGGAACCCTGTAATATCCGTCTTGCTTACTAGGAGCTGGAGGTAGGGAATCTGGAGCCATGCTTGATTCTGAAAACACATCAACAATGTCTAATACAGGAGGTATGGCCAAAGGCCTATGCTGAGGAAGAAGGAAATCCCTAAGCCTCTTTTGATAGAGGAATCCTGACTCTCCCAATGAAAATGTTCCCTCAAACTATGCAAGGTTTCTCCAAAAGAATAATCTTCAGGAGGAGATGCAGACGGGATGGATTCTTCTGCATCTGAATCCTCATAGGGTGGTATAGAAAATTCCTGATCAGAAGAAATAGAAACCCAATCTGAAGATTCATAATCAGTGTCTTGCCTAGGCCTCTTATCTGGGGGGGTTGGGAACCCCTGATCAAGGTAATTAAGTATTCAGCCATTTTGCTCTGTTTTTTGGGCATAGAGGCCTGAGCATGTGGCTCGTGCATCAGTTTTTTAGCCTTAGAAGTTGCTTTTGTCTGTTTTTGAAGCCGGCGGTTTTATATAGAAATGCTGAGGCCTGAAAACACCCTCAGAAGCCGGTGCCTCCTCAGCGGCTCTGGACCCAGAGGGAGAGACATCCATGGGTACAATACTCTGAGAATCTCGTGGAATGCCGGACTCCACATGGGTCTTGGTAGAGGCCTGTGACTCGAAAGTAGCGGGTATCAGGGGCTGCGAAAGCGCCAGAGTACCGGTGAACTGGCGACTGGCTTAGAAGCTTCGGTTTTGGACCTAGATGGTCTGTCCTTTTCTTTGCGTTGTGAACTCCGGCAGTCGGATTGCTATCCGACATTTCAGGGTAGTTAAATCGGTTTCAAAAATATTTTTAAGCAAAGATAAACCGACACTTAGTGCGTTGGTTAAATCTAGCACAAAACCAACAGCGAGGCACAGTATGATCTGGGCCTAGGCAAGGAATACAGTAGAAATGGAAATCCTTATGAGGTATTTGCTTCCCACAAGTAATGCAATTAACTTTTACTGACATCGGTAAGGAGCAAGAAAAAGTTTCCCCAACGGGGTACTAAGCTTTAATAGAAGACTTTGGTTCTGAAACTAGAATGCTAAAATTCGAGCCGACTGGCACTTGCGACCTGCTTCGGGCACCGCACAGCAAGAAAGACTAAAGAAAATGGTGTCTGCTGCATGTTTTACACTCCTGACTACCGGATGTCATGGAAGAAGAGACAGCAACAAACACAAGACCCAAGACTTTGATATTCAGGACGACTGAGGGCAACCTGCCAGCAGATTATCCAAATGTAATGACCGCAACAGTGAAACACGAAGAACATCTTCCCATTCACGTCAAGCAGAACTCCAAGAAATCTTGACGAGTGGGTGAGAAATAGAAGTTCACCCTGGGGATCACTTCAGCAGCCTTGCTTGACAGGGGCACTGGGAACCATCCTTGGGCAGCATGATGCCAAGGAATCTTAGGCTAGGCTTATACAGGCTCCAGGGCAGTTAGCCTAGTACACATCTATGAACAGGTGATGTAGTTCTACAACCAGAAAGTAAATTAGCAGTTCTTCCAGAAGTATTACCTACAATGGTTTCAAGATGGATGTAAAGCAGTGTCCATTACCCAACATGACATTTTGTGGATGCACTTTGAGAAACACGAGAAAAAAAAGATTCATTTATATATAATCAGACTATTTGGAGTAAACATGGTTACAGACAGTGGTTCTGTTAACAGCAATAAATTCATGGCCTTAATGCTTTTCATTATACTCAACTAGGATCATCTGTTTCAATAAAGGCTGTTCCATTTTTTTTTTTTTTTTTTTTTTTTTTTTTTTTTAACTCAACTGTGGACTACCTATCTTAAGAAGCAAACTTCACATCCTCTACACTGCAAAGTTTCTTCTTTGTTTGCTTTTGACCCAATATAAGTAGCACACTGGGTTTTCTGAGACTTGAGGGATGCCATAGAAACTTATAAAGTGACTTACATTTCCTACATATGTGATAAATCAGGGTCTATATTACCAAAGCGAAAAACCCTATTCCCGAATACCTAAACGTAGACACCTATACCGCGAAAATCCCAAACGCACTAAATCATGAAAAGAAAAATATCGAACAGTCAGTCTGCCAACTCCACCACCCGCTACATACTACCTACCCAAAGAAAATAAAAGTACAGTTTTGTACCTACCATAAATGTAGATGTCCGAACAGGATAGCATCTGCAGTCCTTACAAATGGGTTGTCCTGTCGTCAGGCAGCCCTTCGGTCGGCCGGATTCCAAAGTCTGGGTCTGGCCTCGGCTGGTGTCGCACTTCAACCGACGTCATAGCTGCAGTTCTTCGGGTATAAAGGCATCAGCCAACGCCATTTTCCTCAGTGTTTCTTGCCCCAGATGCCAGTTGCCCTCTTGGATAGCTAAATTTTGGATAAATGCCAATGTTTCCAAAAAAATAGAAGGCAAACACAAAAGATAAGCATGTATGTACATATATACAAACAAATACACCATAAGAGATCCCCCCCAGCTAGCTATTAGGTGGGCAAATACCCTAGGAATACCACAGAGGGGAAGGAGGGTGGGTAATCCTGACTGCAGATGCTATCCTGTTCGGACATCTACATTTATGGTAGGTACAAAACTGTACTATGTCCTTCAAGGATGCATCTGCAGTCCTTACAAATGGGTAGAATACCATAGCCAAACTAGGGGAGGAGGAAGAAGAAATTATGGTGTAGTTAGGATCCCTTGCAAAACAGCCGTGGCAAACCCTGCTCGGGATCTAGAGTATAGAGGTAAGTTATAATGCTTGGCAAATGTATGCACGGAGGTCCAAGTAGCAGCCTCTATAATGTCCTTGGTAGCCACTCCTCTTAAGAAAGCTGTGGTAGTGGCTGTAGCCCTTGTAGAATGAGGCCTTATGTTCTGTGGGATTTCTTTTCCATGGTAGGAGTAACAAAATCTAATGCAATTTCCTATCCACTTGGAGATTGTCTGTTTCGAAATTGCTTTTCCTTCCCTTCCTGTTGCATAAGCTACCAGAAGCTGGTCAGTTTTTCTATTGCCCTTGGTTCTGTCCAGGTAGTAGCGCAACTGTCTATGTACATCCAAGGTATGCAGCAGTCTTTCCCCCCTGTTCTGTGGTTTGGGGAAGAAGGTAGGTAGGTGGATTGCTAGGTTTAGAGACACTCTGGATACCACCTTAGGCATAAATGTAGGATTAGTTCTCATGGACACTATCTTGATGGAAGATTAGGAAGGGTTGCACTGCCATTAGAGCCTGTAGTTCTGAAACCCTTCTTGCTGAAGTAATTGCCAGCAGGAAAGCAGTTTTCCAGGATAGGTGTTGAAGATCTGCTGTTGCTGCTGGTTCGAAAGGGGGGAGTGTCAATTTTTCTAGCACAAAAGTTCAAGTCCCATGCTGGTAATGGTGGTTTTCTAGGAGGCTTTACATTCTTAATTCCTCTCAGAAACTGTCTGAGTAGAGGATGTGAAAAGACAGGGGGATCGAAGCTGTATTCTGCAGAAATAGCAGATGCATGTATCTTGATGGAGGAGTAGGACAGGCCTGTATGGAGAAGCTCTGCCAAATACTCCAGGATGTTACAATTTCTACCTTTGACACATCTTTCCCTCTTTCAGTACTCCAAATGAGAAACCTTTTCCATTTTCCTGCATAGTTCCTTCTTGTTGAAGGCCTGCGGGCCTCAAGGATAATGTCTTTAACCCTCTGGGATAAATCTGGGTTAGTTGCTCTTATGTAATGTTCCAGGCAGTCAGTTGCAGAGTTTTCAGGTTTGGATGCAGGGTGTTGTAGTCGTTCTGAGTTAACAGCAAAGGAATTAGGGGTAGTGCCCACGTTTTCCCCCGAGACATGCTCCTCAGTAATGGATACCAATGTTGTCTTGGTCAATCTGGAGCCATCAGAATTATCTTTGGACGTTCCTCTTTGATTTTCAATAGCACCTTGTGCATCAAAGGAAGAGGTGGGAATGCATATGCTGTCAGGCCTTTCCAACTGAAGGATAGAGAGTCCACCTTCCAAGCAAGTGGGTGGTATATGTCCTTGTGCAAAATTTCTTCAGCTGGTGATTGAGTGGGGATGCGAAGAGGTCTATTTG
Organism: Protopterus annectens; assembly: GCF_019279795.1. Lineage (NCBI taxonomy): Eukaryota > Metazoa > Chordata > Ceratodontiformes > Protopteridae > Protopterus > Protopterus annectens. Next base: position 730,692,143 of record NC_056741.1, on the reverse strand, counting down.
TGCCAGTCCCCATTTCTTTGTGATGGCCTTGAATATGTCCGGGTGTAGCATCCATTCGTGAGCATCCGAGGTAGTTCTGCTTAACATGTCTGCTAGGATGTTTTCTTTTCCCGGTACAAATATTGCCTGCAACTGAATGTTGCCAAATTCCATAGGTCCAGAGCCATTCGGCAGAGGGTATGAATGAGTGCCTCCTTGTTTGTTGATGTACCACATGACTGTGGTATTGTCTGTTCTTATCAATTGGCCTTCTTGGAGAAATGGTCTGAAGTTCTGGATTGCTAGTTTTACTGCCAGCATTTCTTTTTGATTTATGTGCAGGTGCAGCTGATTTGGAGTCCATAAGCCTTGTATGCACTTGTCCAGCATGTGGGCCCCCCAACCGAGGTCTGAAGCATCCGTTGTGATGGTTTGGCTTGGTTGACTGTTGTGGAAGGGCAAACCTGGGTTTGTCTGGCATGCCTGAGCCCACCATAGGAACTCTTGTTTCAGGCATGGAATCATTGGTATTTCTGTTTCTAAGCTGTGCCTGTGTTGAGACCATAAATTCTTTAGGTACCACTGTAGCTTCCTCATATGCAGTCTGGCTTGGGGAACCAGGATTATGCAGGATACCATGAAGGCCAAGGCCTGCAGAACTTTCCTTGCTGTTAGCTTGTTCTGTTTTGTCAATGCCAAGAAGTAGAGGGGAAGTTGTTCTTGTTTTTCTGCAGTTAGGAATGCCATCTGGTTTACTGTGTCCAATTCTGCACCCAAGAAGGTTATCGTTTGGGATGGCACCAGTTTTGACTTTTTTAAATTGACTGTGTATCCCAGTGCTTGTAGTAAGCAAATGACTCTTTGTAAGTCTTGAGTCAGCTTGTAATTTGTTGTCCGCTTGTATCAGGCAGTCGTCCAGGTATGGATAAATTTGGATTCCCTGAAGCCTGCAGTGAGCGATTACTGATGCCAGGCATTTCGTGAACACTCTGGGGGCAATGCTGAGAATTGATAATGCTCTGATCCTGCAAGAAATCTGAGGTATCTTCTGCAATTTGGTTGTATGGGGACGTGCAGGTATGCCTCCTTGAGATCTAGAGTTACCAGCCAATACTCCTTGCCCAGCATGGGAAGAAGTTGCTGTAGGGTCAGCATTTTGAATTTTGGGACAATGATGAATGTGTTTAAAGCGGACAGGTCGAGAATAGGCCTCCATGTTTTCTCTTTTCTTGGTACCAGGAAGAGTCTGGAGTAAAATCCTTTGCCCTGTTCTGTAGGTGGTACCCTTTCCACAGCTCTCATCTTTGCTAATTGAGCCATTTGATTTAAAGCTTCTGTCGTTTGATTTGGTGGTAGGTTTGGCATTCCTCTTTTTACTGGTAAAGTGTGGAAATGAAACCTGTAGCCTCGGTCTATAGTTTGCAAAATCCACTTGTCTCTTGTGATATAGTGCCAGTTTTTTGAAAATAGGGCTAACTTTCCGCCTAAGGGTGCTGCTATTTGTTCCCTGGTAGGCGGTGTCAGAGCCAAGTCACTGTGATTGCCCTGTTGCAGTGGTAGTGGTAGTGCCTGTGCCTCGATGGTTGTTGCCTTGCCACTGGCGTCCCCTGTAGGCACCTCCTCTGGATTGATTTCTGCCTCTTGAACGCCTATTCCTGCGCCTCTGAGTTTTTGAGGAGTCTGGAAAGGACCAATTTTTTGAAGGCCAGTTCCTGCTAAACCTTGGGGGCTGAACCTGTAAGAAATCTTTCACTGTTTGTACAGATTTTGCCTGGTCTTCCATTTTCTTCAGAACCTGTTGTGCAGGAGAACCAAACAAACTGACCTTATCCATAGGAGCATCTAATAGTTTTGCTTTAACATGATCCGGTAAGACCTGTTCTTTCAGCCATGCATGCCTTCTTATAACTGTGCCAGTCATGGCTGATCTAAATGAAGCTTCCAGTGCATCATAGCCACATTTTAAGGAATGGTTACTGACTTGCTGAATGTTATTCACCATTTCTAGAACATACTTCTTATCTAAGGAATCAGAGGACAGTTTCTTAGTTAACTGATCAAGCATAAACTCTTGATATTGGATCATGTGAAACTGACAGTTCAATGCTCTAGCTGAGAGAGTAGCAGAGGTGTATACTTTTTTACCCCATCTCTCTAAGGACCTGGATTCCCTTTCAGAAGGGAGAGGGTTTTTTGCTGAGGTCGAAGCTACTGCTTTAGGCCCCTGGGAGATAGTCTCAGGATCTGCAAAAGGGGCCTTGTATAAATGGTGATGAGTGTCTGGGACCCTGTAGAACCTATCGGGCTTAGCAGGGGCTGGAGGTAAAGAATCAGGAGCAGTACAAGCATCATTGAATGCATCATCCACAACAGGTAGAACTGGAGGTATAGCTAAAGGCCTATGTTGGGGTAAGTGTAAAAAGGTCCTAAGCCTTTTTCTTGAATCTGAGAAATCTTGTCCCTGCCATTGGAATTGCTCTCATGGCATGTAAGGTTTCCCCAAAGGAAAATTCCTCTGGTGGAGAGGCAGAAGGAATCGATTCTTCAGCATTGGAATCTTCATAAGTAGAAAAAGGAGCCTCTGGATGGTCTGTATGGTCTGTATCATCAGAAGAATCATCTGAGGACCCTGGCTCGGGGGGCTCTGCTCTAGGTCTCTTTTCTGGAGGTTGAGAGGCCCTGTCTGGGTGAGGTTGGGATCCCCTTATTAAAGAGATGAGATCCTCTGCCAGAGTAAGCATTTGGGAACTAGAACTGGGCCTGTGAGAGGTGGGCTTAACAGGCACAGATTTGGAAGTTTTGGCTGCTTTAGCCCTGGCAAAGGCCTTTATAGACATGGCTGCAGGAGGCCTAGCAGCACCACGTGCTGGGGTAGAAACATCCAAAGGGATGGTGCCCGATAAATCTTGTGAAACCACAGTAGTAGGTAAAACTTCAGAGGCAGATTCAACTAGGGTAGAAGGGGCCTCAGTAGTAGTCATGGATTCGGCTGAAGATTGAACAGTTTGCTCGGTTTCGGCCGAAACAGACACTCGCGGTTTGCCTAACCGCGGTTTCGGCCGAAACCGCGGACCACGAGTGTCGGTCCTTTTTGCGTTTCTTAACAATTTGAGTAGTCGGAGGATCCGACGGCATTTTGTACGCAAAATCTGAGCCGAAAAACTGTTCAGCAAACTCCGACCGACGCCTAAGCGTTCGTCGGTTGAAAGAAGCACAGGCTAAACAAGCTGCTACATCGTGGTCTGGGCCTAAACAAGGTAGGCAGTAAGTGGAAATCTTTATGAGGTATTTGTTTCCCACAAGTTAAACAGTTATTTACTTTTTCTGACATCGGCTGAGGCAAGAAAGAGTCCCCAACGGGGTACTTAGCTTTTTAGAAGTCTTCATAGTATTCGGTAGTGGTAATCTCTGGATCTGACCGACCGGCACTTGCGAACAGCTTCTGCTTCGGGCGCCACACGGCAAGAAAGACTGAGGAAAATGGTGTCGGCTGATGCCTTTATACCCGAAGAACTGCAGCTATGACGTCGGTTGAAGTGCGACACCAGAGGCCAGACCCAGACTTTGGAATCCGGCCGACCGAAGGGCTGCCTGACGACAGGACAACCCATTTGTAAGGACTGCAGATGCATCCTTGAAGGACATCCACACATACACTAACCAAACACTACATCAACCCAAGGTAAAGCACCAAAACCCTACCTCTAACCCTACACAACCCCACATACAAAAACTATGCACTATCCTTAACCCCTCCCTAACCCTAAGATCCATAACTACTGCACACGTCCCCTACACACACACCCAAACAAAAATAATCTACATACATTTAACAAAACCCTACCTCCAACACTACACTAAACCCCACCTACACAACTATCTATGCACTATCCTTAACCCCTTGCTAACCCTAAGGTTCGTAACTACAGCACACTTCCCCTACAGACATACACCCAAACAAAATACACATACACTTAAAATAACCCTACTTCTAACACTACACTAAACCTTACATACATTACCTACCTATACACTTACCTTAACCCAAATCCTAACACAAAAGTCCTATCACACACTTACCTTATGGAGCTATACCACAGACGGGCTAACCAAAACAATTTGACATTTCAGAATTTGTGGTTTTGTACATTCGGGATTTCCATACTTCACGCCGTCGACGTCTTCGGATTCGCTCATATGGTTTTTCGCGTTTGTAATATAGACCCGCTAAAACCACCTTCAAAATAGTATTTGCAAAAGGATAAAGTAGACTTGCACAGTCTTTTTAACGTGATATTTTGTAAGCTTCAGGTCCTGTGTTAAGGGCTAAGCAGTGTCACATTTTTTGGCTTGTAAAGATCATTTAAATTTAAGTTGCTCTGTGGTTACCCAGCAACTTCACAGTGATTACAAAAAGCTCAACATGATTACGGCCAAAGAGAAAAAAGAAAAACTTTATACATCTGCATGGAAAAAGTTGTAAATTTTGAACCTGAATATCCTGCAGATGTGACAGATGAATGATGCAAGAGAAAAAACCTTAAAGAATCGCACTTTTCAGCCCCAGTACTGTGTGCACAAAGGAAGTAAACTTGGACAGAAATACCAAAAGGTTAAAGAAATTGCCAAGTCGTACTTTTAATACGTAAATTACGGGGAGAAAAGTGCTTAGTTTACAGTAAAGGACAGTCATACCCTAACTTACACAAAGTTTATGAATATCTGCAAAGTCAAAATACAACTGGCAGGACATTAGGGAAACTGTCTCGTGGAACTGTTCCCAAAGGTGAAAATTTTACTCAGTTAAGTTTGCACCAACAATAAGTTACTTGCACAGCAACAATTGTCAGTATAGCTTACCAGGAGCTCCAGCAAATATGCATTTGTGAAGGCAGTACGCTAGGTACTAGTGAAACCTAGTTAAAAGCATATTGAACAACACTACACCTTAAATTGATGGGTGGCACACACTGGGTTATTTGCAGAGTTTGATCTACCCTGATTGTTAGACTGGCCTACAAAGAAATGTTGAAAGCCATCACTGTTACACAACAAATTAATACAAGGTCACACATACTGTGCTTTAATCTGATCAAACGGGATAGCCACCTGAATTGTCCCATTAAAAATGCAACCAAAAAAGTGGAAGTGGACTATGTATCCTCTGGTGAGAATGAGTGAAGGCGATACCCTTGCCATAAAAGGAGCATAAGTGACAAGTACAGCAACAGTGTAGTGCAAGGGGCAAAATATCTAATAGGCGTATACATCAAAATTTTCAGGACTAAGCCAACAATAATCAGCAAAACTATTTTAAAGGAACAAAAAGTCTTAAACAATACAACCTGAAAAAAGGGTAAAAGTAGCCAATGAGAGTTATGTAACAAGACAGTGACCTGAAAAGGTGGACTGACCCCAGCCATATACTGTTAAATGGTACATTTGCTGACTTGATGGTATTTGAGAGTGCACCTAGGGTGAAATGCTGAGTTTAGGGAGAAGATAAATAAAACAAAGCTATAGGTATCAAAAAAGGACAGTGACAACTACAGATTAAAAGAAAGCCTTATCCAGCTTTCATCACAAGGCTGAATTAAGTGATAGAATGCTGTGTTGTCCAATATGACCTACATCACCTGACAAACAATGAACCTGCAGAATACAGTTACATTGCTTATTGGCAGAAAATAGCACTGTAGAATAAATAATGCTTTATAAGAGGATACTTGTATAGACGAACAGAATCAACTGTTTGTAAATATCTGAATTTGATGAAACATGCCATCTCAAATGCCCTATTAAAAAGGAACTTTTAAAGGAACAGTGGCAGTTAGCTGTTGGGACAGATGGATGGAGAAAGTGCTGTCCTGTTCAAAGAAGGGGTGTGTATGAAGACTAACATATGGTTTTACAAATGCCACATGGAACTTTGAGTTCAGTGCATCATTTTCATCTAATAAATGACTCAAATATTTGAATGGGACAAAGCAAAGGAGCCAGTGACAGCTTAAGGGAAGTTACTTCCACTTCTGAATTTGAGCTTTATGTTGGGTTACTTCCAAGAGAAAAAAAATGACTAAATAGATTGGAGGTTATAATTTTGATTGACAATTGAGAAAGAACTTTGCTATGTTGCATCACTAAAAGAATAGTTGTGTAAAATCTTATCATAACCACTGCACATACTGCAGTATTCACTTTGGTGTGGGATTTTCCACCTCAGGCAATCTGACTTCGGGCTTCTATACAAAAGCTTTTGCCTGGCTGCTGTAGGTGTGTGGGATGTTACACATAGGGCCATAAACCAGAGACCTCAAATGGGACGTCTGCGCAGAGCTCAGAACTTGAAGCCTAGAGGAATGGCCTGTCAGGAGAAGATGCCAACAAAAGAAACAAATGCTACTGTAAGACTGAACAGGTAAGCCTTAGGGGTGGAAGTAGTGGCCAGGAGCCAGACCCTGTAGTAAGAGAACAGGGGTTACGAGGGTGAGACAGATTACTGCAACATGGAAGAGAAGGACATCTACGGTAATGGTAAGACTTTACACAACTATTCTAGGTCCTTCTATTCCAATGTTGCAGCATTCACTTTGGTGTGGGAGTGTACCACAGCTTAAGAGGAGAAATGGGAGGAGGTAGAGGATTCAATGAATCCTTGCATGATTGCTCTGGCAAAGCCAGGCCTGGACACTTGGGCATGTTTGTAATATTTGGTGAAAGTGAGGACTGCAGACCAGGCAGCTGCTTCTAGGATGGCAGCCATGTCCAGGCCTTTGAGACCGACATAGCCCTGGTGGAGTGAGCTCTTACATCCTGAGGTAAGACCTTACCATGGTGTGAACAACAAAAGAAGAGATTTCCTAATCAACAGGAAATGGTTTGAAGACTACCTTGCCCAGAGCCCTGGGGTGAAAGGAAAGAGTTGGTCAGAATTTCTGTAGGACTTCATCATGACTAAGTAGAATATCAACTGTGTGTACGCCCAGGGAATGAAGAAATCTGTCTGCATCATTGGTTGGAGTTGGGGAAGAAGGTAAGTGGACTGACGGTTTGGGGATTGTTCGTTTATCACCTTGGGCATAAACCCATTATGGAAGGTGGTGTAAAGAGGACAGGCCATAAGGGCCTGTATTTCTGACACTCTTCCAGCAGAAATGGCCACTGAAAGAATGGTTTTCCAAGTATACATTTGTAAGGAGGCTGAAAGTACAGTTTTGTACCTACCATAAATGTAGATGTCCGATAGGTATGCATCTGCAGTCATAACATATGGGTTTGTCCTGCCTCAGGCAGCCCTTCGGTCGGCCGGATTCCTGGCCTCGGCCGATGTCGCACTTTCCCCGATGTCAGAGCGTCTGGGGTATAAAAGCATCAGCAGACACCATCTTCCTCAGTTTTTCTTGCCCCAGATGCCAGGTGCCCTCTAGGAAGGCTAAATTTGGATAAAATGCCAAAAATTTCCAAACAATGCAAAAATATATACATATATATGTATCTATATACAAACAAATACACCATAACCGATTCCCCAGCTAGCTAATGAAGGGGTAAACACCCTAGGAATACCACAGAGGGGAAGGAGGGAGGGTAAACCTGACTGCAGATGCATACCTATCGGACATCTACATTTATGGTAGGTACAAAACTGTACTATGTCCTTCAAGGACGCATCTGCAATCATAACATATGGGTAGAATACCATAGCCAATCTGGGGGTGGAGGTACTAAGAAAATGATGGTGTAGTTAAGAGACCCTGCAGGACTGCTGTTGCAAAACCGGCTCTGGATCTGGAGTATAAGGGTAAATTGTAATGCTTGGCAAAAGTATGCACGGAGCTCCATGTAGCAGCTTCTAAAATGTCCTTGGTAGCCACCCCTCTTAGGAAGGCTGTAGTGGTGGCTGTGGCTCTCGTGGAATGAGGCCTAATATTCACAGGAACAGTCTTTCCATGAAAGGAGTAGCAAAAGCGAATGCAACTTCCTATCCATTTTGAGATTGTCTGTTTGGAAAATGCTTTTCCTTGTGTCCCAGCAGCATAAGCTACAAACAGTTGGTCAGTCTTTCTGTAACTTTTAGTTCTGTCCAAATAGTAGCGTAATTGTCTGTGGATATCCAGAGTGTGTAGAAGTTTCTCCCCTTTATTTTGTGGATTTGGGAAGAATGTAGGCAAATGAATTGCTTGGTTCAAGGATACTCTAGATACCACCTTTGGCATACAAGTTGGATTGGTTCTTAATGAAACTCTGTCCTGATGAAAAATAAGAAATGGCTGCACTGCCATTAAAGCTTGTAACTCAGATACTCTTCTTGCTGAAGTAATGGCCAGAAGGAATGCAGTTTTCCAGGATAGAAACTGTGGATCTGCCGATGCTGCTGGTTCAAATGGAGGAAGTGTTAGTTTTTCCAGCACAAAGTTGAGGTCCCAAGTAGGTAAAGGTGGTCTCCTTGGAGGATTGATGTTTTTGATTCCTCTGAGAAATTGTCTTGAGAGGATGCGAATAGACAGGAGGATTTACATTGTATTCTGCTGAAATTGCTGAGGCATGTATTTTAATGGAAGAATAAGACAGGCCATTGTGGAACAATTCTGCTAAGTATTCCAGTATATGTGACATGTTCATCACCGTCACATCAAGGCCTTTTGTTGTGTTCCAAATGAGAAATCTTTTCCATTTTGCTGAGTATGCCTTCCTTGTGGAAAGGCGGCGAGCTTCCATAATAATGTCCTTTACCCTCTGGGATAAGCTGTCCTGGGAAGGAGTCATGGTATTCTCCAGGCAGTCAGCTGCAAGGTCTTTAGGTTGGGATGCAGGATCTTGTAATTGTTCTGCGTCAGAAGAAGAGGCCATAATGGGAGAGGCCACGGCTTCGTCTGTGACAGGCTCTTCAACAGTGGGTACCAATGCTGCCTTGGCCAGTCTGGAGCTATCAGGATCACTTTTGGCTGTGCTGCTCTGATCTTCAGTAAAACCTTGGACATTAAAGGGATTGGTGGGAAAGCATAGACTTTTCGGGCTTTCCAGCTGAAAGAGAGAGTCCACCTTCCATGCTTGTGGATGGTATGTCCTGGCGCAAAAAATTTTCAGTTGATTATGGGGTGAGGCGAACAGATCTATCTCGGGCCTTCCCCATGTCTGTGTTATGAGTAAGATGATGTCTGGGTGCAGCATCCATTCGTGTGCATCCATGGTAGTTCTGCTTAAGCTGTCTGCCAGTGTATTGTCTTTCCCTGGCACGAACTGGGCCTGCAGTTGTATATTGTGTTTCAAACAAAGATCCCATAGATTCATAGCCAGTCTGCATAGAGGGTAGGAGTGTGTGCCTCCTTGCTTGTTTATGTACCACATAACTGTGGTGTTGTCTGTCCTCATTAGCAGGTGGCCTTGCTGAAGGAAAGGTTTGACAGCCTCGACTGCATGTATCACTGCCAGCATTTCCTTTTGGTTTATGTGCATTTGCAGTTGCCCTTGAGACCATAGTCCTTGGATACATTTGTCCTCCATGTGTGCTCCCCAACCTCTGTCCGAAGCGTCCGTGGTGATGGTTTGGTTTGCTTTTGGTTTGATGAAAGGCAACCCTCTGTTGGTCTGGCAGGCTTGAGCCCACCACAGGAATTCCTTTTGAAGGCAAGGTATGATTGGAATCAGAGTTTCTAAGCTGCGACTGTGCCGAGTCCATACACTCCTTAGGTACCATTGCAATCTTCTCATATGCAGCCTGGCTTGTGGAATTAGTATTATGCAGGATGCCATGAAACCCAGGGCCTGCAGGATTTTCCTTGCAGTTAGCCGAGTTTGTCTTGTCAGATTCTTGAAGTAATCTGGAAGTTGTTTCTGATTTTCTTCTGTGAGAAAGGCCATTTGGGTGGTTGTATCTAGATCTGCACCCAAGAAGGTTATCCTTTGGGATGGTACAAGTCTTGATTTTTGGATGTTGACTGTGTATCCCAAGGCCTGTAATAGCTTGATGGCATAGTCCAAGTCCTTTAACAAATTTGTCTTGCTGTCCGCTTGTATCAGGCAGTCGTCCAGATATGGGTAGATTTGAATCCCCTGAAGTCTGCAGTGTGCAATTACTGATGCCAGGCATTTCGTGAATACTCTGGGTGCAGTAGATAAGCCAAAGGGCAATGCTGAGAATTGATAATGCTCTGATCCTGCAAGAAATCTGAGGTGTCTTCTGCAACTTTGTCGAATGGGGACATGCAGGTATGCCTCCTTGAGATCTAGAGTCACCAGCCAAGACTCCTTGCCCAGCATGGGAAGAAGCTGCTGTAGGGTCAGCATCTTGAATTTCGGCACAATGAGGTAAGTGTTCAGTGCGGACAGATCGAGAATAGGCCTCCATTGATTTTCTTTCCTTGGAACAAGGAATAGCCTTGAATAAAAACCTTGGCCTTGTTCTGAGAGAGGAACCTTCTCTATGGCTTTCATTTGTAGTAATTTGGTGGAGCCTTTTCTTAGATTCAGAATAATCTTGACTCGCCCAGTGGAAATGCTCCCTCATGGTATGCAAAAGTTTCCCCAAAAGAATAATCCAGAGGAGAGGCTGAAGGGATAGATTCTTTGGCATCAGAATCCTCATTAGGGAGGAAGAATATTCCTGATCAGAAGAGGAATCGGATGAAATGGAAACCTGATCTGAAGATTCATATTCTGTCTCTTGCCTAGGCCTCCTCTTATCAGGAGGGGGATGAGAACCCCTGATCAAAGTAATTAGGTCGTCAACCATTTTGAAGATCTGTTTTTTTAGGCATGGAGGCCTGTCCATGAGGCTGTTGTACTTGTTTCTTTGTCTTTAAAGGTGCTTTAGTCTTTGCCTTAGAAGCTGAAGTCGTTTTAACATAGAGTACATCTGAAAACACCCTCAGAAGCAGATGCCTGCTCAGCGGCTCCGGACCCATCTGAGGGAATAGTTTCCGAAGGTCCAATACCTTGAGCTTCCAGCTGCCTGGTAGACTCCACGTGGGTGTCGGTACTGGCCTGCGAGTCTAAAGTAGCGGTAGTCAGGGGCTGCGAAGGCGCCTCACTGAGATCAGCGACTGGCATAGAAGCCTCGTAGTCTGTTTTGGACCTCGGATGCCTGCCCTTTTCTTTGAGTTTCTTGTGAATCCCGGTAGTTGGTAGTCGGATGGCTATCAGACATTGTACAGTTAAATATGCCAAAATAGTGAAATGCAAAATCGTACCAACGCTTAATAGTGCGTTGGTTAAATCTAGCACAAAAGCGACAACTAGCAACGTCGTGGTCAGGGCCTAGGCAAGGAATACAGTAAGAATGAAAGTCCTTATGAGGTATTTGCTTCCCACAATACAATTAACTTTTTCTGACATCGGTCTGGAGCAAGAAAAAAGTTTCAACGGGGTACTTTGAATTTCAGATCCGAATTCTTCACTAAAAAGCTAACACTTAAATCTCAGGAGTCGGCCGACCGGCACTTGTGAAATAAAGATGCCATGCGGTGCCCGAAGCAAAATCTATACCCCTGGCACACTGACGTCAGGGAAGAGGCGAAAGAAACAGATACCGGACCTAGACTTTGGAATTCAGGCCGACTGAGGGTAGCCTGCCAGCAGGATAACCCAAATGTAATGACTGCAGCAGTGAAACATGAGCAGCTGTCCTTCCATGCAACTTTACTTTCTGTAAAGACTCAATGGAATAGGTGGGAATGCATATAGGAGACCCGGAGGCCAATCATGTAAGAGTGCGTCTCTCAAGGAAAGTACAGTTGTGTACACTTACTATAAATGTAGATGTTAGAGTGTATTCACTGTTGCAGTCATTACATTTGGGTAATCTGCTGGCAGGTTGCCCTCAGTCAGCCTGAATTCCAAAGTCCAAGGTCCTGCGTCGGTTGCTGTCTCTTCCATGACGTCAGGGGTATAAAACATGCAGATGCCATTTTCTGTAGTTTTTCTTGCCCCCAAAAAAGGTAGCTCTCTCTCATATAAATATATATATACATATATATATATATATATATATATATATATATATATATATATATATATGTATATATATGTGTATATGTATATGTGTATATGTATATGTGTATATGTATATGTGTGTATATACACACATATACATATATACATATATATATATATATATATATATATATATATATATATATAGATATATATATATATATATATATATATATATATATGTATATATATATATATATATATATATATATATATATACACACACACACACACACACACACACACACACACACACACACACGTGCATCAATATAAACTACCTTCATCTACAAGTAAATACACCACAAGTAAATACACCACATAGGTGGACTGCAACAGTGAATACACTCAAACATCTACATTTATGGTAAGTGTATACAACTATACTATGTTCTTAGTGTTTCACTGTTGGTCATTACATTTGGGTAGAATCCCAAAGCTATGGTTTGGAGGCTGGAGTTAAACAGCATTAGGTGTGGCTATAAGGCCCTGCAGCACTGCAGTGGCAAAGCCTGCCCTGGACTTGGAGTAGAGAGGCAAATGGTAATGCTTTGCAAAGATGTGAACAGAACTCCAAGTAGCAGCCTCTAGAATGTCTTTGGTTGGTACTCCTCTGAGAAAGGCTGCTGAAGTAGCTGCAGCTCTGGTGGAATGAGCCCTAATGCCCTTGGGCACAGGTTTACCATGGTGTAAGTAGCAGAAATGGATGCAGTGGTTTATCCACTTTGAAATGGTCTGCTTTTGAAATAGCCTTTCCTTCAGACCCAGCAGCATGACACTAGTAATTGCTCAGCTTTTCTTAGAGCTTTAGTCCTGCTCAAGTAGAATCTTAGCTGTCTGTGTACATCCAAGGAATGCAGAATACTCTCCTTTGTTCTGCGGATTTTAATAAAAAGTTGGCAGATGAATCGTTTGGTTAAGAGCTACACTGGAAACCACCTTAAGCATAAAAAATAGGATTTGTCCTCAGAGACACCCTGTCTGGGTTAAATATAATAAAAAGGCTCTACAGCCATGGAGGGCCTGTAGCTGTGAAACTCTTCTTGCTGAAGTAACTGCTAGTAGCAGACCAGTCTTCCATGAGAAGAACTTTATATCAGCAGTAGCTGCTGGTTCAAATGGAGGCAGGGTGAGCTTTTCCAACACATAACTGAAGTCCCATGCAGGTAATGGGGATCTTCTAGGAGGCCTTAAATTTTTGGCTCCTCTAAAATACTGCTTTAGTAAAGGGTGAGAAAAGATTGGTGGCTCTGTATTGTAAAGAGCCAAAATGGCAGAGGCATGGATTTTGATTGATGAGAAAGAAAGGCCTTTGTCAAGCATTTCAGTTAAGTATTGTAATATCTGAAGAATATGTGGTTCTGCTGTATCAGTTACTTGTGCTTTATTCCAAGCACAGAATCTATTTGTCAGCGTAAGATTTTCTAGTACTAGGCCTTCTGGACTCCAAAATGACATCCATCACAGCTTTACTGAGAGGTGTCTTTTGTATGATTACATGATTAGCCATGCTGCCAGGCTCAGAGTCTGTAGTTGATTGTGCAGGATCAGATTGTTTTGCTGGGACAGTAGTTGTGGTCTTGGGAGGCAAGGTCCAAGGTGGGTACCGAGACAAGTTCCTTAGGATTGGTTACCAGTATTGGCAGGGCCAGTCCGGGGCAATTAATATCTTTGACTGCTCTTGTTTGACTTTTAGGAGGACCTTTGGTAAGAGGCAGAGGAGGAAAGGCATAAACTGATAGGTTTTTCCAACTGAAGGATAGGGCGTTCACTTTACATGTCTGTGATAAGTCCTTGCGCAGAATCTTTTCAATTGATAATTTTGAGGAGAGGCAAATAGATCCATGTCTGGGCTCCCCCATTTCTCGGTTATCATGCTGAAGACTTGTGAATTTAGTTTCCACTCGTGAGGATCCATAAGGTTTCTGCTTAAATCGTCTGCCAGAGTGTTTTGATTTCTTGGCAGGACTTGAGCTTGAAGATGTACCTGGTAGGTCAAAACTGTGTCCCACAGTGCCATGGCTAATCTGCGAAGGAGGTACGAGTGTGTGTCCCCTTGCTTGTTTATATACCACATAACTGTGGTGTTGTCCGTCAGTAGTTGTCCTGGATAAAGCAAGTCCTTGATGGTTGGTAGGGCATTTTGAACAGCTAGCATCTCTTTCTGGTTGTTATGCAGATGCATTTGTTTTGGTGCCCATATGCCCTGAATGCATCTTCCTGCCATCTGGGCCCCCAGGCATAATCTGATGCATCTGTTCATGTTTGCCTGGCAGGGGGTAGAGTGAAGGGCTATCACATGTTTTGGTGACAGGCCTTTGCCCACCATAGAAACTCCTGTTGCAGGCAGGGAATGAGAGGAATCGTTTCCAGACTATGTGAATGTTGACTCCATAAACTTTTTAGGTACCACTGAAGTTTCCTCATATGCAGTCTTGCATATGGAATTAGTAGGATGCCATGAAGCCCAGGGCCTGCAGAATTCGTCTTGCAGAAGACTGGGTTTTTGTTGCCATTAGTTTGAAGTAGTCAGTTGCCTTTGTCTGGCGTGAGGTAAGCCATCTGGGCAGTTGCATTCAAACTTGCACCCAGGAATGTTATCTTTTGAGAGGGTACTAGTTGTGATTTCCTTTCGTTTACAGAGTACCCTAGGCATGTTAGAAGCCTTTTCACAAACGCCAGGTGTCTAAGAGTGTCCTTGTTCTCTGCTTGAATGAGGCAGTAGTCCAAGTAAGGATATATTTGTATACTTTGTCTGCAAAATGCAATTACTAGTGCCAGGCACTTTGACCCTGGGCGCAATAGATAAGCCAAAGGGCAGTGCAGAAAATTGGTAATGCATTAAGCCAGCCTTGAATCTGAGGTATCTTCTTGCAGGACTGTCTTATTGGGACATGCAGGTATACCTCTTTTAGGTCTAAATTCACCAGCCAAGCAATCTTACCCAGCATGGACAGAAGCTTCTGCAAAGTCAGCATTTTGAATTTTCGAAGGTCCAGGTATGTGTTCAAAATCGATAAATCCAGTATTGGCTGCCAGGCCTTGTCCTTTCTGGGTACCAAGAACAGCAGAGTAAAAACCTTGTCCTTTTTCCTCTTCTGCTACTGTCTGAATGGTCACCATATCCATGAGGGAACGTAACCTATGGGTGCTGCCAAAAGATAAGTGCTTGGTGTAGGCAGAGGGAAGTCATTGGGATTATTTTCTGTAGGTTTGCACTTCATCTCCTCCAGATTTGGAGGTGGATGCGCCCCATTGCGTGCCTGGTATCAGGAACCCTTAGGACATCTGGATTTGCCCCTTTGAGCTCTGACACAGGAATGGATCAATTTTTTGTAGGCCAG
This sequence comes from Protopterus annectens, assembly GCF_019279795.1. NCBI lineage: Eukaryota > Metazoa > Chordata > Ceratodontiformes > Protopteridae > Protopterus > Protopterus annectens. The sequence continues at coordinate 730,676,829 of NC_056741.1, read as the reverse complement.
TGTCTACTGAATCTTGGGTTCTGCACTTGTAAGACGTCCAACAGTTTGCATAGACTTAGCTTTGTCTTCCATTTTCTTTAAAACCTCTTCTGCCTTAATACCAAACAAAGAATCATGCTGCAAAGGTGCATCTAGCAATTTAGCTTCAACATGATCAGGCAAATGTTGTTCCTTTAACCAGGCATGCCTCCTAATCACAGATCCAGTAACTGTGGCCTTGCAGGAGGCCTCTACAGAATCAAAACCACATTGCAAAGTATGCTTTCCAACTTGTTCAACTGCATGCAATAATTCCTGCAATTTTTTATTTTCTGCGTATTCTGAAATCATTTTCTGTTTCAGCAATCCCATAACATGTTGGCACTTACGCATATGGAATTGACAGTTTAAGGCCCTGATTGCCGAGGTTGCAGATGTATAAACCTTTTTTCTCCATCTGTCCAGTACCCTTGAATCTGTCAGAGGGGGTAGGATTTTTTGCTGTTGAGGCCTTAACCTTTGGACCCTGTGAAATAGTTCGTATCTCATAAGGATTTTCACTCTTACTGTATTCCTTGCCTCGGCCGTGATCACAACGTTGCTAGCTATCTGTTTTGTGCTAGTTTTAACCAATGCACTATTAAGTGTCTGTTCGATTTTGCATTTCATTACTTTGGCCGAAGATTTAACTATATAATGCTGTCAGAACAGCCGTCAACCGCAGTTTACAAAAAACGCAAGGACAAGGAAAAGGATAGGCATACGAGGCTTCTGCTAGGCCAGTCACCGGTTCTCAGTGAGGCGCTTTCGCAGCCCCTGGTGCCTGTTACCTCAGAGCCACAGGCCGCTTCCGACTCCACGTGGAGCCGACTGGGCCTCTGGATTCTGAAGGTATTGGACACTCTGAAATAATTCCCTCATATGGGCCCGGAGCCGCTGAGCAGGCATCAGCTTCTGAGGGTGTCTTCAGACCTACACAACTATATATCAAGTCATTTTCAGCTTCAACGACTAAAGGAGCTCTAAAGACAAAAACAAGTGCAGCATTCTCCTACTTGGACTTCCATGCCTAAAAAACAGATGCTCATGGATATGCAGATGTGACACTTGATCTGTCCATGTGCCTTGGGCAGTCTTTCCCTGAACCCCCCCCCCCCCACCATATCAGGGAAGCATCCATGGTCACAGTGGCTACTGGAGAGGGTCACAGTGGCTACTGGAGAGGGTCACAGTGGCTACTGGAGAGGGGGACAAAGGGTCTTCCGATTGTAACATGGAGATGTCAACCACCACTGAAGGTCTCTCTTGCAAGAATCTGTGATGAGAAACATGTAGTGCATCGGTAGCCTTTGGTAGGACCACTGAGCAAAGAGGAGCCATTGAAGGATTCGCATATGCATCCTTGTGAGTGGTACAGCCAGGACTGCTGCCACCATCAACCCTAGTACCTTCAAAACCTCTGCTGCTGCTGTAGCTTTGTTCTTGGACACCAGTGAGATGACGTGTTGGCGAAGTGAGACTTTTTCGATTGGAAGATGTAGAGTGGTAGTTGAGGTATCTAACTCTGCTCCTATAAAAACGGTATGCTGCGATGACAAGGCAGACTTTTCGAAGTTGACTAATCCCTAATTGATGTCAGAGTGTCAGTATATTGTGATGCCTGGTGGTAGCAGTGAGGAGCCAATAGTCATGCATTTGGTGAATACCCTGGGGCTGTAGTGAGACCAAAAGGCAGGGCTCTAAACTGGTAATGATTGGCTCCCAGCCGGAAATGCAGGTGACCCCCTGGAGCATCTGTTCATCTTTATGCAATAGTAAGTGTCCTTGAGATCTATGGAGCACATCCAATAGTCTTTCCCTAGGAAGGGAAGAATGGACTGAAGCGTGACCATACAGAGCTTCTCTTTCTTTACAAATTGATAGAGTCTGCTGAGGTCCAATATAGGTCTCCAGTCCCCGGTTTTCTTTGGTACCAAAAAAAATCTTGAGTAAGCTCCGAATCCAACTTGGTCTGCTGGGACTGGTTGGATGACTCTTTCTAGGATTGGTTGGATGACTCTTGCTAGCAATTTTGGACCTCGATTGCTTGTTCCCTGAGATTGGGTGGAACATCTGGGATTCTGCTTACAGGAGTAGGTGGGGAAACGAACGGTACCAAATATCATCTGGAAATTATGCTTTGTACCCAGAAGTCTGGCTAAACATATCAGATACATGGGAACAAAGACAAGCGACCCCTGACTGCCTCCAGAGCCGAACAGCCGGGCCCCCTTTCAGGAGCGCTGGTAGGGCTGACAAGAGAACTGGCCTTAGTCACCCTGTTGCTGCGGACCTCCTCTGCCATGCAGGCGGCGTCTTCCGTTATAACCCCCTCCTCTGCCTCTAGAGGGGGGGGTTCTCCACGTGTGTCCTAAAAGGCTCCTTGGGGTAGGGCTGAATAGGGGTAGAAAAACAGACTCCGGTAGATAGGGTCTTGCCTTCCTGCTCACACCTGGTTAAAGTTTCCTTTACTTTAGGCCCAAACAGTGATGAGCCATCAAATGGGGTGTTTATAAATTAAGACTTAAAGGGTTCCGCAAAGGAACAGAAGCATCCAGGCTCGTCTCCGCAGAGCAATGCCTGAACTAGCAGCTCTACTCGAACCATCAGTTGCATAAGATACGATAAGCATGGACAAGTTTAGGGTAGCAAGCTGTGTATTGACTTTGTCGGTAACCCCTGCAGTTACCGTACCCTGGCGAGTATTTCCTAGCTCTTTCAGGAGATCTCTTTGCAGTCTCGTAAAATGGGTTAAATAGTTCAGCGATCGCAGAGAAAAAGTCGCTGAACTAAAACATGCTTTCCCATATCTATCCATGATCCTAGAATCTCTTAGGAGGATAGATAGATGCGGGTGTTTCAGGCACTTCCTTTTTGGTGGCTGCAGACACCACCACGGCATCCACGGGCACTCCTTTGGTCAAAAAGGCTTTGTCCACCGGGGCAGAGATAAACTTATTTGGCTTCCAAGGGACAGGTTCCATGGCCTCCAGTGACTTCCACACCTTACAAGAGATTAGCTCCATGAGCTCATCGTAAGGCGGAGACACAAGAAGTGGAAGGTTGAGACCCAAAAGCCTTCAAAAGCACTGACTCGTCCTCAGTAGGGATTTTGGACTGCCAATCGCCAACTCTAAGGATCTCCAATATCTCTGCAAAGGAGATATCCTCAGAGGGGGATCGAGGGGACCCTAATGACTCATCCAAGTCCGTGTCGGATGTTAAAGACTCCTGTGGGGAGTCTAAGTGCCTCCTCTTGCAGTCTCTTCCTGGGTACCTCCTCAGTGGGGAGATCTGGGGAGGTCTCAGAAGAGCAGGGGATGCCCTGTGGGGCCACTTGAGGCTCAGGGTCTCTACACTTAGGGGGACAGGTAGACGTAGAAGTGGACACAGGAGCTTGAGGGAGAAGGAAGCCTGAACTGGTGCAGATGTCTTAGGAGTCAGGACTTTCCTCATGGCATCGAAAGCACCATGGCCCTGACGAGAAGCAGTAGACTGATCCGGAGGGACCGTTCGATCTTCCTGCACCGAAACCATGGGCTCCGAGCCCGAGGTAGGAGCACAGCTCATCCGAGCAGAAGCCCCAAGAGGAAGAGTCAGCACCGAAAAATCGGTCTGACTATCCACCCAGGACCCGACAGGAGAGTATCAGCTCCTAGCGTCCTCGGTCGGCGCAGAGGATGTCAGAGTAGGTGGAACAGACACCGGTGCGGGTCTCTGTTCCAAGGGTTTGACAAGCATCGGTACGGGCTCCTTCGGCTCCAAGAGTGCAGTACGGCTCTGAGTAGTAGTCAAATCTGGTTCCATGGTCTCCAGCGCCGACAAAGTGGTCGGGGCCGACAATTTAGCAAGTCCTGGTGCCCTTAGAAGCTTCTGCACTAGCCAATCCATGTCCATATCAGAAAGGCTGACTGAAGACTTCAAGGAATACACCAAAGGTGCTGACTTGACTGGAGCAGAGGAAATGAGGGAACCTCAGAGACCGGTTCCAAGACTGGGAGCTGGCTCCGAACCAACGGGACACACTGTTCTGAGGACTGTGGAACCAATGACCCAGTAACCTCAGATATCTTTGCCTTCTTGGATCGTTTTGAATCAGAAGATTTTGAAGATTTATAAGTGCTGGCACCTCCCTGGCTACGCAACGCCTCAGAAAAAGTACGCTGCAGCAATCCCCTATGAGTTTTCTCCTTCTCTCCAAGAGAACCCCATATGAAAGAGTGGCAAATACTGCAGGAGTCTTGGAGGTGTTTAGCCCCCAGACAGTAAACACATTGGACATGTCTGTCCATGACGGACATTTTCTGTCCACAATTTGGACATTTCTTAAACCCAGATTTGGGGCGAGACCTCTCTCATCCAACATTTTATAAGAGACACCACAAAACTAACCTGTCAAGGTTAAACACAGGGCTAACCAAGCCCACACTGAATATAGTAAGAACAAGTAAAAATCGTTAAAACTAAATGGGGCTAAGAAAGGGCCCAACACTAAGAAAAACAAGCCAACACAGGGCACTATCACTACAATCTAACCTAATTTAAACTATTCTTTTCACAAGAAACGCACACTAAATATGAATAATCTCTCAAAAAAAGAAGTTTTTTTTAAAACTTGCAATTTATTAAAATGGCCCGAGCTAACTGGATCAGAGATCTCTCTTGCCGCGGCTAACTAGATCTGAGGTAATTCCAGTAGCGCATTGTGGGACAAGGGGCTTGGTCTCAAGCTACTGGCAAACCTTGAGCTTTGCTATCGGCCGTGTCGGAGCCCAGGATTGGCTCCGAACCCAGTGAGAATAAACAGCGAGATTTAACTTCACATCTTCCGTTTCCACTTCTTACATAATAAAAGGTGCAGAGGACTTGCCTTTATGTGGAACGAACTAAAGCACCACGCAAAAGAAATACCATCCTTTCCCTGCCACAAGTATCTCCCCACCTTCTGTCACATTGCATACCTTCACATTTACCTGCATGTAATAACCTTTGAGGTTGTAAGAAGCACAATGTATTTGCACTGGATACTGACATACAAATCGCTCCAATAATGGCAGCACATAATACAAGCTACTAAGGAATAAACTACATACCATGTCATGTCAACATTGCATATAAAGTAATGGCATTTTGAACCAGAAACATCTCCATATATATAGCAATGTCGAGCAAGATAGAGACAATGAGGTGGAAAAAAAGGGAAATGGAAACACACTAGTACTAGGGAAAATAGAAGATTAGGAGCCATTTCTCAGAACTTACCCTGAATCTCCAAGAATAATTACTTTTAGGAGAACCTTCTTTCTTGAAGCCATAACTTCAATCTGCAAAAACAAAGACTTAACTAAGTTTAACAAGGAATCTCAGGATACCATTAACACTAACTACAAGATTTTAACTTTAACCCTAACCAATCTTTTTTACAATTAAAAAAAGTTGCACATTAATGGCAAGTATGAAAAAACAGTTGTTCACGCATGCTCACCAGAAAGTACAGTGGTGTAAAATTCCACTATAACAGTAGATTCACTTCCCTTCACTGCTGCAGTATTCCTTAAATCAAGGGAACCCCTGCCATGGGTAGCCCAATGTCTGGTCAGTATACCAAAGCCTGAGGATTTTAAGGACATCATACGTCACATGTATGCTCCCGGCTCATGGTGTAGGGCATAAGTGACATACATATACCTACCTCAGAAGTGAAAAGCCGAAATGGTCTAAGGAACAAAGGAGGATCATGTCAATCCATAAAGAAAAAACAAATTAGGAGGAAGTGAATACTGCAACAGTGAAGGGAATGACATCTACTGTTATAAGATTTTACAGAAGTGCATCATGTCCTTCCAGGTCATTGTTGCAGTATTCCTTACTCAAGGGAGAAAACAAAAGCGAGGAAATTTTAAAGCAAGCCCCAGCAGCGCCCTCAAGAAAGCCATGCAGGACAGCCCTGGCAAATCCAGCTCTAGCCCTGGAAACATCCAGCTTGTAGTGTAAAGTATGCAGCTGCCTGAAAGATAAAATCTGCATCCAATCCCTTGAAAAAAGCACCAGAGGAAGCCACAAAGTACAGTTTTGTACCTAACATAAGTGTAGATGTTAGTGTCTTCACTGCTGCAGTCATTACACTTTGGTTATCCTGCAGTCAGGCGGGCCCGCAGTTGGCCTGAGTTCCAAAGTCTTGGTCTGGCGTCAGTTGCTGTCACCTCTTCCCTGATGTCAGTGTGCCAGGGGTATACAAGTAGCAGCAAACTCCATTTTCTTCAGTTTTTTCTTGCCCCAGATGTCAGGTGCCCCAAAAATGGTAGACAATACATATTGCTAATAAAACATACAAAAAAAGGTAACAATAAAACCTTCATTAACCAGCAGATACACTACATAGGTAGTATAGGTTAGTCCCAGATAAGAAAGAGGGGCTGACGGGTGGGTAACCTGGACTGCAGCAGTGAAGACACCAATATTAACATTTATGGTAGGTACAAAACTGTACTATGTTCGTGTGTCACTGCTGCAGTCATTACACTTGGGTAGAATCCCAAAGCCGAGTTTGGGTGGCTGGCTCTAGAGGATTTGGTGTGGCTGTGAGGCCCTGCAGCACTGCAGTGGCAAAGCCAGCTCTGGATCTATAATAAAGAGGCAAATGGTAAATGCTTGGTAAAGGTGTGCACTGAACTCCAAGTTGCAGCTTCCAAGATATCTTTGGTAGGTACTCCTCTAAGGAAGGCAGTGGAAGTGGCAGTTGCCCTGGTGGAATATGGTCTAATACTAGGCACAGGTTTCCCATTGTGTGTGTAGCAGAGCCAGAGTGTCCTATCCACTTTGAAATGGTCTGCTTTCAAATTGCCTTTCCCTGTGATCCTGCAGCATATGATACAAACTTAAGATTTTCTGAAAGCCTTTGTTTTGTCCAAGTAGAAGCGCTATTGCCTGTGTATGTCCAAGGAATGTAGATGCCTCTCACCTTTATTTTGGGGATTTGGATAAAATGTTAGCAAGTGAATAGATTGGTTAAGAGCCACACTGGAAACCACCTTAAGCATAAAAGGGTTTGCTCTTAAAGAAATCCTGTCTTTGTGGAAAATAAAAGGCTCTACTGCCATTAGTGCCTGTATTTGAGACTCTATGCTGAGTCTATTGCCAGAAGCAGAGCAGTTTTCCATGATATATATTTTAACTCTGCTGAATTGGCTGGTTCAAAAGGAGGCAAAGTGAGATTTTCCAAAACGAAATTGAGGTCCCAAGTTGGTGTTGGTGCTCTCCGGGGCGGTCTTATGTTTTTAGCCCCTCTGAGGTACTGCTTTAGCAAAGGATGAGAAAAAATAGGAGGATCTGTGTTGTAATGAGCAGAGATGGCAGAAGCATGAATCTTAATGGAGAAGGACAGTCCTTTGTCCAGCATCTCAGTCAAGTATTGTAGTATGAGGAATGTTAGTGACCAGAGAATCAAGGTTTTCAGCCTGGTTCCAGGCACAGAATCTCTTGACTTTTCTGAATAAGATTTCCTGGTGCTAGGCCTCCTGGCCTCCAAAATGACATCCATAACAGCTTTAGAGAGTGAAGTTGTCCGTTTGGCTAAAGAATCTGCCATGCAGCCAGGTTTAAGGTTTTGAGCTGACTGTGCAGTATCTGCAGTCAGAAAGTGTGGAATCTGAGGCAAAATCCAAGGTGGTCCTTGACACAAATTCTTTAAGATTGGGTACCAATGCTGGCGTGGCCAGTCTGGAGCAATCAGAATCATCTGTGGTTTGTCTTGTCTGGCTTTTAGGAGTACCTTTGAAAGGAGAGGCAGTGGTGGGAAAGCATAAACGCTTGGGCTTTTCCAGCTGAACGAAAGAGCATCCACTTTCCATGCTTGTGTGAGATAAGTCCTTCTGCAAAATTTTTGTAGTTGGCAATTTAGTGGTGAGGCAAAGAGAGCCAAGTCCGGGCACCCCCATTTTTGCATTATCATGCTGAAAACTTGTGGATTTAATTTCCACTCGTGAGGATCCATGAGTCTGCTTAGGTCGTCTGCCAGAGTATTTATCTTTCCTGGCAGGAATTGTGCTTGCAGATGAACTTGATGAGATATAGCAGTGTTCCATAAGGTCATGGCTTGCCTGCATAGGGAGTAAGAATGAGTGCCCCCTTGCTTATATACCACATCACTGTGGTGTTCTGTCCTTAATAGTAATTGTCCTGGATACAGAAGGTCCTCGAAAGCTGTTAGGGCATTTTGTACAGCCAACATCTCTGATTGATGTGAAGAGCCATTTGTTCTGTGGTCCATTTGCCCTGAATACATTTTCCTGCCATGTGTGCTCCCCAGGTGTAATCCGAGGCATCTGTTATAGTCTGCCTGGCTGTGGGAAGAGTGAAAGGCTGACCCTTGAAGTGACATGCCTGTGCCCACCATCAAAACTCCTGTTGTAGGCAGGGAATTAGAGGTATTACTGTCTCCAAGCTGCGAGAATGTTGAGATCTAACTTTTTGGGTACCATTGTAAAATCCTCATATGCAGTCTTGCATATGGAATTAGTAGAATGCAGGATGCCATAAATCCCAAGGCCTGCAGAATTTTTCTTGCAGGGAGTTGGAACTTTGTCATCAATTGAAAACACTGAGTCAGTTGTCCTTGTTTGTCTGCCATGAGATAAGCCATCTAGGCCGTTGTATTTAAGCTGACATCCAGGAATATTATCTCTTGTGAGGGCACTAGTTTTGATTTATTTTCGTTTACTGTGTACCGTAGGCAACTTGATCTTTTTACGAAGGCCAGATGCTATAGAAGAATGTCCTTGCTCTCTGCTTGAATCAGGCAGTCGTCCAGATATGGATATATTTGAATTCCTTTTCGTCTGCAAAATGCAATTACTGGTGCCAGGCACTTGGTAAAGACCCTAGGCGCAGTAGATAAGCCAAAGGGCAGTGCAGAGAATTTGCAGTGCATTGAACCAGCTATGAATCTGAGGTATCTTCTGCAATTTTGTCTGATAGGGACATGCAGGTATGCCTCTGAGGTCCAAAGTAACAAGCCAAGCTTTCTTGCCCAACATGAGAAGGAGCTGTTGTAGTGTCAGCATTTTGAATTTCAAAACATCCAGGTAAGTATTTAGACTGGAAAGGTCCAGAATGGGTCTCCAGGCTTTGTCCTTTCTTGGTACCAGGAAGAGTCTTGAGTAAAATCATTGTCCTTTTTCCTGTTGTGGTACTTTTTGAATAGCTCTCATATCCATGAGAGCTGTTATTTGTTTTTGTGCCTCTGCCCATTGATTTTGTGGCAGGTCTGGCATTCCTTTTAGCCTAGGAAAACTGTGAAAGTGGAACCTGTAACCTTAACACAATATTCAGTACCCATTTGTCTTGGGTGATTGCTTGCCAGTTTTGAGAAAAAAGTGCTAGTTTCCCCCCTAAGGAGCTGCCAAAAGGAGAGAGTTTGGCATTGGAAGGGGGAAGTTATTGGGACCGTTTCCTGTAAGGTTGTGACCTATTCTCACCTTGTTTTGGGTTTGAAGCACCCTACTGTCGTGGTCTGCAAGAACCTTGTGGCTGAGATCTGCCTCTTGGGCATCTGTACCTGCCTCTTTGTGGCCTGAAACCGGAAAGGACCAATTCTTAGTAGGCCAATTTCTGCTAAATCGTGGTGGCTGTACCTGTAAGAAATCCTTTACTGTTTGCATAGATTTTGCCTTATCCTCCATTTTCTTTAATACATCTTCTGCCTCAAAACCAAATAAATTAACTTGCTGCAGAGAAGCATCCAATAATTTTGCCTTAACATGATCTGGTAAACTGTTCTTTTAACCAAGCATGCCTTTGAATCACAGATCCTGTAACTGCTGCTCTACAAGAAGCTTCTAATGAATCAAAACCACATTGCAAAGTATGCTTTCCTACTTGTTCAGCTGCATGCAATAAATTCTGAATTTCCTTATAGTCTGGTTGTTCTGCATTTATACTCATTTTCTGTTTTAAGAGAGACAGTAGATATTGTTGATACTTAAGCATGTGAAATTGGCAATTCAGAGCTCTCACTGCTAAAGTTAGAGGGGTAAACTTTCTTTCCCCATCTAATGCTCTAGAGTCCTTATCTGAGGGAACTGGATTCTTAGCCGGGGAAGCCTTAACCCCTTTGGGACCCTGGGAAATAGTTTCTGGGTCTGCAATAGGGTTTTTATAAAGAAATTTGAGAGAGTCAGGGACTCTAATATCTGTCTGGCTTAACTGAAGCTGGGGGTAAAGAATTGGGGTTTAAACTAGATTCAGACAACACATCATCCACAATGTCCAACACTGGCGGAATAGCAAGGGGCCTGTGCTGAAGTAGCAAAAGAATGTGAGCCTTTTCTTGGATTCTGAGTAATCCTGGCCCTCCCAATGGAAATGCTCCCTCAT